>NC_139518.1:7034443-7114827 GCF_947247035.1 Vipera ursinii
CAGGTGTGGCCTTACCAAAGCATTGTAAAGTGGTATTAGTACTTCACTTGATCTTGATTCTATCCCTCTGTTAATGCAGCCTAGCACAGTGTTGGCTTTTTTGGCAGCTGCAGCACACGGCTGGCTTATATCTAAGTGATTGTCCACTAGGACTCCGAGATCCCTCTCACGGTTACTATTATTGAGCCAGGTACCACCGTCCTATACTATACCTGTGTATTTGGTTCTTCTTGCCTAAATGTAGAACCTTACTAATGATCGTGTGGGCTAAACCAACATGGAGTTGACTTCCATTGTTTGTCATCCTTGACTTACAATCATTTGTTTAGTGACTGTTCAGTGCTGCAGCTCTGCTGAAAAATAGTGACTGACAACCCTCCTCGCCCTTATGACGCCTGCAGCATCCCCATGATCACACGATCCAAATTGCAGTGCTTGGTAACTGGCATGTATTTATGGGGTTATTTATGGTTGAAAAAGGTCGTGAAATCAGGTGTGAGTCGCTTAACAACCGCCTTGCACCAGCTGCCTGCAATTAGTGCAGGTTCGCATCCCACCAGGCTCAAGGTTGACTCAGCCTTCCATCCTTCCGAGGTAGGTAAAATGAGGACCCAGATTGTTGGGGGCCATAAGCTGACTTTGTAATAATGCCGCTTGGGGGGGGGCTAATAAGCAGGCATATACATAGAATGAAGGCTATTGCTAAGCACATTGATTTGTGCTTTAAATTGTAAGCCACCCTGAGTCTTCGGAGAAGGGCGGGATATAAATGGGATTAAAACAAAAAAATAAAAAAAGTAAGTCGAGGACTACCTAGAGATTTGGGAGGCCACGGGCCATCCCGAGTCCTGTGAGTTACTTGTGGGCAAGAGATAAGCCGTACATCCTGCTAAACGTAGCTGCAAGCAATCTGAGGAGGAAGGAGAAGGTGGGCTGCATCCCCCTCTCTCGTTCACATGCCAGCCTAACCGGAATAACTAACCCACCGCGTGTGCAAAGCCATCGGCCTCTAACGAAATAAAGAGGATAAAATTAGACTTGGTCCCGTGGGCTTTTGATGTGAAAGTTGGTTTTGCAAGCGCTTTGGTGTGCCGCTCAAAAGGCTTTTCAAATAGGGCTGTTTCTGCTGGATTTCTTTCCTGCTATATTATATTGCATTTTAGCCTCTTTTATTTTGTCAAGCAACTAAAGGACCGATCTAGAATTAAAAAGTAAAAAGGCATAAAAGAAGATGTGAAAAGAACAGGAAGAAGAAGAAGAAGAAAAAAGGAAGATAAGAAGAAGAAGATTGACGAACGACACAAAAATAAGCGACTTCTGAACTTCTTCAGAGCAGAAATTAACAAATTCACATTACCCAACCTGCTTCGTGTTACAAAAATCCTGTTCATCTTTTTCTGATCCGTAAGCCGCCCAGAATTACTAGATAACATCACCAGTAAGTTTGGGGTTTGGCCCTTGGGGGAAAAAAGGAAGCTAATCTTACAAGGTCTGGCACTGATGATGTTGCCTTGTTGGGCAATGACATGTCGGCAAACAACGGCAGTGAGCACCAAGGATCCCACAGTTCAATCCTGAGCTACTTATAGTCTCTTATATTGGCGCTAAAAATGTACTAATCACAGGTAATCTTTGACTTGCAGTCATAACACAGTCTGTCTATCACGGATGTAAACTGTGGCCGTTAAAAATAGGTTGATCGTGGGACCGACCTTGTAACTTCATTTCAGGCTGTCATTCAGGAAACCGATGGGCACACTTTTGCCAAAGCCTGATTCTATGACAAAAATGCTGATTTTGTGACAAAACCAAAATGGATGGGAGCGCCTGAGTTTAGTCATGTGACAGCGGAGGGCCCCCCCTCCCGCCGCTATCCTTCAACTGTCAGAAGTTTGAATCCGGGTCGTAAGTAGTCCTACCTTTGGCCCGTCGCTTAGCATAGTCCTTAGTAACTCAAAGACTACCTACTGTATAATCATCAGACTGGCAGGACAGCACAATATGGGAATGGAAAAAAAAAAATAAAGATATTTGGAGTGAATAAAACCAGCCAGTGATGGGTTTGGAAAAAGCTACGCTCCCTCTTTCAGCGATGTTCAGCTGGCGTAATCCTGTTTAAGGTTGTGGGGGGAATGAAGCTCTGAAGCTTCCTATTTTTAAGTCATCTACGAGAACTTTCCTCCCGCCAAGATTGGAGGCAAAGGCTCTGAAGAGAAGGAAACATATTTTTAAGATCTCACCTTTTGCACCGGGTTGTTTAACCCAAGATATCCATGGGTATGCAACTGAGTGTGTGCCAGAGATACCATCACACATTTCAAAATATTGTTGTTGTCATTCAGTGGATAAGTTGTGTCTGACTCTTCACACACACACACACACACCCCAATGCACCAGAGCCTGCCAGCCCTACCCCCCCCTTCTCTGTTCTCCTGTGTCTCCTGGAGTTTGCCCAAATTCCTGTTCATTGTGTCAAGGACACCATCTAACCATCTCCTCTGCCGTCCTCTTCTCCTTTTGCCTTCCGTCTTTCCTTACACCAGGGGTAGGCAACCTTGGCTCTTTTATGACTCGTGGACTTCAACTCCCAGAATTCCTGAGCCAGCCATGCTGAGGGAAAAGGGAGAGGTTTCCAAGCTGAGCCATGCTGGCTCAGGAATTCTGGGAGTTGAAGTCCACGAGTCATAAAAGAGCCAAGGTTGCCTACCTCTGGCCTACACCATTAGGTTCTTCTCCAATGGATCCTCTCTTTTCATTTGATGGCCAAAGTGTTTGAGTTTCAGCTTCAGGATCTGTCCTTCCAAGGAACGGTTAGGGTTAACTTCCTTTATGATTGGCTGATTTTGATCTCCTTGTGGTCCAAGGGACTCTCAAGGATCTTTCAAAAGATACAGAAATCCATTATAGATTCTTTGAATCAAGTGCCTTTTTTGTTTAAATATCCAACGCTATGTTGCTGTAAGCAGCCCAGAATTGCCTTGCAGCAAGATGGGCGGCAGATAAATGTAACAAATAGTCAAAACTAATAAAAATAGCATTAGGTTCCTGGGGATAGTGCTGCATTGTTCTTCCTGGTTCCTTAACAGGAAGCTGCATTTATCCTTTTCAGCGACAAGGAACTACAAGTGAGTTAGCCACGTCTAATGAGATTCTCGGTCATCCAGGTCACAGTTCAGAACCGAAGTAGCTTCTTGGGTGAGAAGGGAAAGGAAGGAAAAACAAAGGAAGTCCAGTTGCCTCTTGAAACGGCATCTTTGGGACGTGAGTTAGCCATCTTTATTATTTATCCGTTTGTTAGCATGTTGGCCCAGGGTCCTGAGTGAAGCTAGTCCACGGCATCGGCGGTTCTGGTGAACCCTTCCAAATTATGAAAGCTTGTTTCCCCCCCCCATGGTTGAGATCTTGAATGCTAAGAAAGCATCTCCTTGTCAGGACCCACCTCAATCCACATCTTAGGAAATAAGAACTCTGTTCTGTACCAGCCTGCTACCGGCCCTGCAGAAAAGGCAGGGACAACCCCTTTACAACCGGCAAGAGGCTGGAATTACGCCTGCCAAATTTATAGCTACAAAAACAAACAAGACACGAACCAAGAAACAGGAGCTTTAAGAAACATGAACCATCCGAGCGGTTGCCTTCAGCAAACCAGCCCTCCCAGACATTCCCTTTATAAAGAGTTCAGGGCGTGGCCTCTCTCTGCCTCCTTCCGAGAAGCCCCATTGCCTTCCTCTGTTTACTCCTAATTGACTGCCTCCTGCGTCGGGCGTCCTTGAACAGGGCCAGCTGTGGGTCATCTTCATCCATGCTGTCAGGCTCACACAGCTGGGTCTCCGTGGTGACCAAGTGGGAGGGGCCTGGCTGAGGGCTCTCATCAGCAAGATCTTCAACCCCCTCAGCAAGGTCTTCAACACCCCCCTCCTCCTCCTCTGAGTCATCCGACCCAACTGCCGAACCCACAGGCTGACCCTGAATCACAACAAACTCTTGGATGCAAGTTTAGTCCAAAAAGGAAATGTTTACTAGGATGGAATCGATTGTGGCAATACAAGACGGGATCTAACAGAGTTACATTTCAATCCTATATAAAGCATTCCCATTTCAACCCCCTCCCCTCATCCATTTGGTCAGGCTCCCATCATTTACTTAGGTGTCAGGCCCTTCCGTGGGAAAGGGAACTCTCCTTGTGTTTATTGTTATTGCTTCTTCCTTTTCAGTTGTAAATGAAGATGCGATCCAGATCTCTCTCTCCCCCTCTCTCCCCCAGATCAAACGCTTCCCTGGTGTTTGAAGATAGCCTATTTCAATCTAAGTAACCATCCTCTCCCCTCCCCCTCGGAGAGATGGCAGAATCCCCAGAATAAGCACAATATTCTACCTATACATTTATGAAAAGTGATATAAATGGATTCTGACACTCCTGCACTTTATCAGGACATCCTTAGCTCGAGTCATTTCTGCGTGCCACCTTAAAGCCTGTACTTTAAATCTTCTTGTCTGTTGCTTCTCCCCAATACCTTTGTCCTTGGACTCCTGTGCCAAGGGAATATTGCCATTTCCACACCTAAGGACTATGGACAGCTTCAACACCCTTGTGCCATAAAGGTCTTAACGCAGAGATGGAAATTAGTCACCTTCCTTTCGTCGTCCACGACAACTCCCAGCATTCCTCATCCTTGGTGTCACTTGGTGAGTTTGCTAGAGGTTGTAGTTCACCATCAACTGGAACGGAGGCCATCCCTATCTCGATTCAAGGTAACGGGGTCTTCAAACAAGGCAATTTTAAAACTTGTGACCTTCGACTCCCAGAATGACTGGCTGGGGAATTCTGGGAGTTGAGGTCTACAAGTCTTAAGGTTGCCAAGTTTGGAGACCCTCCTGATTTAAAGCAATGGCAGCGTTGGAAGAAAAAGTCTTCATCATGGCTCCATCCAAGCTGGGAATAAACACGGTGACTGCTTTAGGAAGAAGGTTGTAGTTTATTGAAGAGGTGAGCCAGACAGGAAGATGGCGTGGCTGAAAAAAAGGACCGAACACATGTAGGGAGTGGGTTTTTATACCCTCTGGAGCCTTTTGTTTGGAGCTGCTTCCTGTTCCTGTTTGAGGCTATTTCCTATGTCATGAACTTTGGACCTGAGTCTGAGGGTGCCTTTCTGGCATTCTGATGGTGATGGGTTAATCCTGTTAGGTCCAAAGGTCTTGTCCTGCTTCCCTGGGGACAGGCTGATGACTCTTTGGATGGGGTGTGTAGATTTTAGGTCTTTGTCTTCTTCATCTCCCAGCTGGGGGCCTGCAACCTTCCTGGATTTACATCTGCATTTGGTATCTGCTTGGGGGAGGGAGACCTGGGGCTATCAAGAAAAACTGAGCATGTTTTCCTGCCTCTTTAAGATCTTTTGAGGAAATATATTTTTTCTGCCCTTTCAATATTTCCCTCTCTGGCTGGGCTGACTTCCCACAGCAGAAGCCAGCTATCCAAGGACCTAAAGCAGGGTGTGATCAAATATGGCCTCTTTAGGACCTGTAGACTTCAGCTCCCAGAATTCCTGAGCCAGCATGGCTGGCTCAGGAATTCTGGGAGTTGAAGTCCACAGATCGTAAAGGAACTCTAGTTGCCCACCCTGATCTAAAAACTAAACCTGGATTGCAAACTCCGTTGTTTTGCCCACATTCACCTTTGAACCTTGTGCCCTGAATCAGTTCCCTGATTCACAATCTCTCCTTGGCCCTTGAGGTGAACCTAAAATGGCACATCCATCGTGTGAGATTGGCACTGCATATTTACCGTGCTATTTAAAAAGCACTTAGATGATTTTGATAAGGGTGATTAATCCCTTATCAAAAAAACCACCCAATTCGGCAGGGAGGCCAAAATCCGAGCCACACCGATACTGTCTGCAAAGTAGAGATCCTTTTTCCAATCTGGATCTCTAAATCTCAGGGTTAATTCTGGCACATTAAAAAAAAAAATGAACCAATTTAGCCTGGTGTGTTCTGAATGGCAGAATGCAGACCACAAGGAAGCCCAAAGTTTCCATTTCTAAGCGAGACGGTGGTTAAGTGAGTTTTGTCCCATGTTACGACCTCTCTTTGCTACGGCTGTTAAAGGAATCACTGCAGTTGTGAAGTTAGTCACGCGCTTGTTAAGTGGATCTGGTTCCAAAGGTCCCCAAAGGGGGACACATGACCCCAGGACACTGCAACAGTCATAAATGGGAGTCTGTTGCCAAGCATCCGAATTTTGATCACGTAACCCTGGGGAAGTTGCAACGGTCGGAAATGTGAAAAAACGGTCGCAAGTCCCTTTTTTTCACTGTCGTTGTAGCTTTGAATGGCCAGTAAATGAACTCTTTGTAAGTCAATGATTACCTGTATTGTATTCAACACCGAGAGTCTTCCAATCTGTTAGCAGGCTGACAAAGGAGCTCAGAGGGGATAGGAAGGAGAGATTAAATAGGTGAGAGGACAGTTATGAAATGAAAATACAAAAGGTCAGCTCTTTCTTTTACACAAATCTTCAAATATTGCAGATAAGCAAAGTACAAGTTCTAGAACAGCCACAGGGAGGAACACAAACCTGCTATCTTTGTTTCCTCCTATCTTTGTTTGCAGGGGGATAGATATCTCATTAATGCTGATAACCTGTGTTCACACAAGATACTGACCCAGGTTAGTTAAACCTCCTAATGTGCCGCTTGCTTAAGTGCCAGTCAAAGCCGGTCTGTCCCATGGCCTGGACAGTTGTACCAATTCAGCCTTTTGGCTGGTTCATAAAAGAAAAAACAACTCGTTGTGCCAATATAAAAATGAAGTAATAAAAAAAAATATGAAATAAAATAAGAACAGGAGAAGGTCACAAAATTAATTGGTGAGGCCTACACTTGGAATATTAATTGTTCTCATTGTTAAGAAATTTCTCCTTAGTTCTAGGTTGGTTCTCTCCTTGATTAGTTTCCGTCCATTTCCATCCATTGCTTCTTTGCCCTTTTGTTTCTAAATTTGGGAGGGGTGATCTGTGAGGGTATCTGTACCTCAGCAATGCCATGTGTTCATTTCTATAGAATCATAGGATTGGAAGGGACTTTGGAGGTCATCTAGACCAGCCCCTTAATCATAATCATAATGGATAATAATGGATAATAATAATAATGGATAATAATAATAATGGATAATAATAATGGATAATGATAATGAATGGGACGCGGTGGCTCAGTGGGTTAGGACGCTGAGCTTGTCGATCAGGTCAGCAGTTTGGCGGGTCGAATCCCGAGTGCCGCGTAACAGAGTGAGCGCCTGTTACTCGTCCCAGCTTCTGCCAACCTAGCAGTTCGAAAGCACGTAAAAATGCAAGTTGAAAAATAGGGACCACTACGGTGGGAAGGTAACAGCGTTCCGTGCGCCTTTGGCGTCTAGTCATGCCGGCCACATGACCACGGAGATGTCCTCGGACAAGCGCTGGCTCTTCGGCTTTGAAACGGAGATGAGCACCGGCCCCTAGAGTTGGAAACGACTAGCATGCATGTATGGGGGAACTTTTACCTTTAATGATAATGATGATGATGATGATGATGATAATGATGATGATGATGATGATGGACCATTGCAGAAGAAAGAATAGCAATAGCAGAGTTGGAAGGGACCTTGGAGGTCCTCTAGTCCAACCCCTTGCTGAAGCAGGAGAACCTATACCATTCTGGACAACCTCTTCTTGAAAACCTCCAGCGATGGCGCACCCACAACTTCTGGAGGCAAGTCGTTCCACTGACTAATTGTTCTGTCGGGAAATTTCTCTTTAGTTCCAGGTTAAGACTGAGACTAAGCTAAGACTGGGGTGATAATAAGATCGAGCTTGGACCTGTTACATGTGAAGGAAAGATATTGAAGCCTCCACCACAGAGCTTTCCTGTCAGGTTTATGGCCCCCAGGCAACTAGTAAAGGCACAGAAGGGCAATTAAAATCTGGGAATGCTAAATACTGCAGAGGTGAATAATAAGTACCTTTCACTCTCCCGCCTGCGCTGAAGCCATCTTTGGCATTTATTGACATTTTGCTGCCCTCTAGTGGTTTGAGTATGGTAAGTCCAGGGAGCTATTACTGAGTTGGAATAGGATAAGACGGGGGTCTTCAAACTTGGCCCCTTTATGACTTGTGGACTTCAGCTCCCAGAATTCCTCAGCCCTGGCTGAGGAATTCTGGGAGCTGAAGTCCACAAGTCATAAAGGGGCCAAGTCTGAAGACCCCTGGGATAAGACAACCTGAGAATCCATTCAAAACCTGGCTGAGGAATTCTGGGAGCTGAAGTCCACAAGTCATAAAGGGGCCAAGTTTGAAGACCCCTGGGATAAGACAACCTGAGAATCCATTCAAAAAGTAGACCTGTGCCTCAGGCAAAAAGACAGGGGCTCCAAGATTTGATCTGGACAAATTCAGAAGATGCCTTTCACAAGAACGATGACCTTCCAAGGCCATCTTCTAATTTGCCATCAGCCTTTTGTTGTTGTTTGGGTATGGTGTATATTAGGAAATATATACAAATTCAGACGTATAAATAACTCTTAACAAAAGGCCAAGGAATCAGTCACATATGCAAAAAAGGGAGAGGGAAAAAATCTATACTTTCCCTTCATTTTTAAAAAAAATATGGGAAAAATGCAATGACATGCAGCTTGTTTAAGGTTGCCAGATTTGGGTTGGTTGGTTGGTTGGGGGGGGGGGAAACCACAACACAAATCCACGCAGCCAGTAGATGGCCACAAAGATGCAGAATCACTCTCTTTGCTGCCACCTGCTGGTTGCACACTTTTTTGGGAGATCAGATCTGATAGCTCCACCTACTGTTCATTTTGGTGTTCTGGGCTGTGGTCCCAAACCCTGAATTTCTGACGAAAAACCTCTGCATTTCCTTGTTTGTGACTTACCAAGGATGTTGTGCTGGTCTCCATTCTTTTTGCTTTTAGCAAAGCAGTCAAAATCTTCCTTCCCAGCCAGGGAAGAGCCATACAGATTGTGCTCTCCAGGGATCCTACCGATAGATAGCAAGGCAAAATATGGAAATGGAAACACTAAATACGGGTTAAAAAGGTAAAAAGTAAAGGCTCCCCCGCACATGCGTGCTAGTCGTTTCCGACTCTAGGGGCCGGTGCTCATCTCCGTTTCAAAGCCGAAGAGCCAGTGCTTGTCCGAGGACGTCTCCGCGGTCATGTGGCCGGCATGACTAGATGCCAAAGGCGCACGGAACGCTGTTACCTTCCCACCGTAGTGGTCCCTATTTTTCTACTTGCATTTTTACGTGCTTTCGAACTGCTAGGTTGGCAGAAGCTGGGACGAGTAACAGGCGCTCACTCTGTTACGCGGCACTCGGGATTCGACCCGCCAAACTGCTGACCTTCTGATCGACAAGCTCAGCGTCCTAACCCACTGAGCCACCGCGTCCCTAAATACGGGTAACCCTCAACAATTACATATCACAACTGATCCCAAAATTTATGTGGCTAAGTGAGACAGCTGTTCAGTGAATTTAGCCCCATTTTAATGACCCTTCTTGCCACAGCTGCTAAGTGAATCACTGCAGTGGTTAAATTAGCAAAACAGGTTGTTGAAAGTGCATCTGGCTTCCTCACTGACTTTGCTTGTGAGACGGTCGCAAAAAGAGGATCACGTGATCCCGGGACACTGCAACCGTCGTAAATCTGAGTCAGCTGCCAAGCGGCCGAA
Source organism: Vipera ursinii (assembly GCF_947247035.1). NCBI lineage: Eukaryota > Metazoa > Chordata > Lepidosauria > Squamata > Viperidae > Vipera > Vipera ursinii. The sequence goes on from NC_139518.1 coordinate 7,044,156, forward strand.
TTTTGATCACGTGATTGTGGGGATGCTGCGGTGGTGATAAAGTGTGAAAAACAGTCGCTTTTTTCAGTGCCGCTGTAACTTTGAACAGTCACTAAATGAACTGTTGTAAGTCGAGGACTGCCTGTACACCAGTTCAGCGTGCAAACTCAGCCGGCGCCGAGACTGGAAGGGAATGAGGTTTCCCAGTTTCTGCCTGCCACACTCCAAATGTGTTATCCCCAAAAGATTTATTTGCTCCATGACTTGGCTGGACATTTTGCTCAGATAATTGGTTGCTAAGTTGTGGGAACAGAGAAAATGTTGTCCATTGCTTAGGAAATTGCTCCTTCCCCGAAGAGACCCATTTGAAGTGTCTGCAGTTGTCATTTTGGCTCTTGATTGTGCCAAGGAGAGAAATGGTGGCCGGGAGGAAGACTTGGCTGTGAAATTGTACAACAGTGGACTTTATGCTGTCTGCACAGCAAGCCCTTATTACTTCTCTAAATTACTTCTGTAAAACTCTATAATGGAGTTAATAGGACTGGTTGTTGCCAAGAAAGACACTTCTGGGCATAATGTGAATATAATTCAGATGATGCATTTTGCAGTTTTTCTTCAACATGTCTGTCTGGAATAAGGGGGGCCAAATTCCAGAGTCCGTTCCCACAACACACTTAAATGAGTCACAGGTAAGGTGTTGCAGGAATAACAAAAGGTGTCAACAAACTAAATTAATTCTCAGGGGTCAATATTAGAACAGAATAGAAAATAGAACAGAATAGAAAATAGAACAGAATAGAAAATAGAATAGAATAGAATAGAATAGAATAGAATAGAGTAGAGTAGAGTAGAGTAGAGTAGAGTAGAGTAGAGTAGAGTAGAGTAGAATAGAATAGAGTAGAGTAGAATAGAGTAGAATAGAGTAGAGTAGAATAGAGTAGAATAGAATAGAATAGAATAGAATAGAATAGAATAGAGTAGAGTAGAGTAGAGTAGAGTAGAGTAGAGTAGAGTAGAGTAGAGTAGAGTAGAGTAGAATAGAATAGAATAGAGTATTTTACTCTACTCTATTTTAGAGTAGAATAGAATAGAATAGAATAGAATAGAATAGAATAGAATAGAATAGAATAGAATAGAATAGAATAGAATAGAATAGAATAGAATAGAATAGAATAGAATAGAAGCTGGAAGGGACCTTGGAGGTCTTCTAGTCCAACCCCCTGCTCAAGCAGGAGAACCTATACTAACTCAGACAGGTGAATGTCTAATCTCTTCTTAAAGATCTCCAGTGGCCCAAAACAAATCTAGTCTTGCAAGGGGTTAAAATAACCCAGTTAGTTACGCTGCAGAAACAGCAGCATCCAACCCAACCCAAAAGAAAAAATCAGAAGAGCTGAAGCCGTTTTCCAGAATCATCTACAGTCGATGCGGAAGCCAAATTCACTTAGCAATCATGCCACTGGCTTAACCCCTGCAGCGAATCACTTAACAACCCTGGCAAGAAAGATTGCAAAACAGGGCAAAATTCACTTAATAACCATCTCGCTTATCAACAGAAAGTTGGGGACTTCCCGTAACCTTCTTCTACAGGAAGTTGGTCCACACATCTTTATGAATGGTCGAGGCTGACAAACATGGCTTGTAGCTCTTTGCAGAAGAGACTGGCCAGCCATTTGCCTGAAATGGTATTGGGTTTCCTGCCTGAGCAGGGGGTTGGACTAGATGACCTCCAAGGTCCCTTCCAACTTCTTCTTCTTCTTCTTCTTCTTCTTCTTCTTCTTCTTCTTCTTCTTCTTCTTCTTCTTCTTCTTCTTCTTCTTCTTCTTCTTCTTCTTCTTCTTCTTCCTCTTCTTCTTCTTCTTCTTCTTCTTCTTCTTCTTCTTCTTCTTCGTCATCGTCATCATCATCATCATCATCATCATCATCATTATTATTATTATTATTATTATTATTATTATTATTATTATTATTATTATTAATTATTATTATTATTATTATTATCTGGCAATCCTGTAGAAGACCCTCATCTTACATCCAAACCTGCTTCGTTTTGTTTTTTCCCAAGACACGATCTCTCCCTCGGTGACTTTAGCCAGGAATTCTGAGCCCAGTCTACCCTCCACATTTGTACCACATCACATTCTGCTCCGTGGCTCCGTGGCATCCGAAGCAGAACACCCAGATTCAGTCACGGCTTTGTTCCACACAGTATTAACCTTGTGAACTCTCAAGCCTCCTCCTTCCGCTATGTATTCAAGATGGACAGTGGTTAATATTTATATGTTACTTATATGTGAAGGGTGTAGGTCAATACACGATGTATGTAGTAGGTTTTTTATTATTATTTATTTATTTTATTTAATTAGATTTTTATACCGCCCTATTCCCGAAGGACTCAGGGCAGTTTACAGGGCAGCATAAAATACAATATAAAAATAGTATAAAATTAAAATAGATTAAATTACTTAAGCCCAACAATTAAAACAATATTAAAAGCTAAAACCCCTTCAGTCCAGGCCTAATAGATCAAAAAATCAGGTTTTCAGGTCCCGGCGAAATGAACACAGATCAGGGATGGTCCGAAGTTCCACCGGTAAATCATTCCAAAGGGCAGGTGTGCCCACAGAGAATGCCCTCCCCCTGGGGATCACCCGCCGGCACTCCTTAACCGCTGGCACCCTGAGAAGGCCCTCCCTGTGGGAGCACACAGGACGATGGGTGTTCCCTTAGATAATCCGGACCCAAGCCATTTAGAGCTTTATAGGTCATTACCAGCACCTTGAATCTCACCCGGAGGGCAACCGGAAGCCAATGCAGCTCACGGAGGTGTTATCGGGAAACTCCCATAACAACTCGCGCGGCTGCATTCTGCACCAGTTGAAGCCTCCACGTGGTCCTCAAGGGCAGCCCCATGTAGAGAGTGTTGCAGTAGTCTAGCCGGGAGGTCACGAGCGCATGGGTGACTGTGCGTAGGGCATCTCGGTCCAGATAGGGCCGCAACTGGCGCACCAGACGAAGCTGGGCAAAAGCCCCCCTGGTCACGGCTCCTATATGGTCTTCGAAATTGAGCCGTGAATCCAAGAGGACGCCCAAGTTGCGAGCCCTATCGACGGGGGGTAACACCTCACCCCCCATCATTACTGATGGAACAACCTGGTTAACCCGAGATGCCGGTATGCACAGCCACTCAGTCTTGGTAGGATTGAGATGAAGCCTGTTTCTCCCCATCCAAACCTGGACCGCCTCCAGGCAACGGGACATCACGTCGAGTGCATCACTGGACTGGTTTGGGGTGGAAAGAAAAAGTTGGGTATCATCAGTGTACTGATGATACCCCACCCCGAAACCACGAATGAGCTCGCCCAGCGGTTTCATGTAGATGTTGAACAGGAAGGGAGAGAGGACCGACCCCTGAGGGACTCCACAAACGAGAGATCTCGGGGCGGACCTCTGCCCTCCCGTCAACACCGACTGCGAGCGGCCCAGGAGGTAGGGAGAGAACCACCACAAAACAGTGCCTCCCACTCCCAACCCCCTGAGACGCCGCAGTAGGATACCAGTAGGATATTTTAAATGTGTCTTATGTATGTGTACCCAGGAGAGCAAGGAACTCAATTTCATTTTTAATGTGTGCCATTGTGCCCACAGGGGGGGAAAAATCGACAATAAAGGTCATCATTATTGGTGGAGCAGTGGGCTAATGCCTCCTTAAGTAACACCAGCTGCCTGCAATTAGTGCAGGTTCACATCCCACCAGGCTCAAGGTTGACTCAGCCTTCCATCCTTCCGAGGTAGGTAAAATGAGGACCCAGATTGTTGGGGGCAATTAAGCTGACTTTGTAATAATGCTGCTTGGGGTGTGTGTGAAAGCCCTAACAAGCAGGCATATACATAGAATGAAGGCTACTGCTAAGCTTGTAAGCCGCCCTGAGTCTTCGGAGAAGGGCGGGATATAAATGGAATTAAAATAAATAAATAAATAAATATAAAATCATTATCATTTTCATTGCGGTGAGGAATCCCCATGTAATCTAACTAGGCTCCCAAATGAAGACCGGGATAGAAATTAAACCAACCAATCTACCCAAACCACGCGGTTAATCGATGGTTTACTGTGTGGTGAATCAGAAAATAGGGTCACGGCTAAGTGTGTCTAAAACATATTATACAACCATCTCTGCTGGGATTTGCTTGGCAGCACGTTAATTTTTTAAACCCACCCAGCCCCCTCCTTTTTAGTTTGATGGAGAACGACATTAATAATCCTCTCCTCCTATCCAATTTGATGCAGCCGGAAGAGGCAGCCGTGGACTGTGATGGGGAAGCATCTTTTTTGTGGGACCACTTCTGCCTCTCTAAAGCAGACGAAGCTGAAATCAACCCATCTCGTTACTTTTTGAATCTGGAACAGGAGAGCAGAGGCCAATTTTTTTTTCTTTCCTCGTTTTAAATTGCAAATATTCCCAGGCAGAAATGCTGGGCCAGACAAGCTGAAGGATAAAACTAAATAAAGTTGGGAATTTATGCAGAAGAGCCAGCGAAACCTGGCGAAGTCACTCAAATGTCGGCGTAAAATAAGGACTTGGGAGGCTTCTGATGAATCTCAGGCTTTGCACTCAGTGACCCGGAATGGAAAGCGGTTGCAAGCTGAGTGATGAATAAGGATCTTCTTCTGCACGCTTTTGTTGCTACTAGGGACAAAAAAAAAACAAAACAGGTTGACAACTGCAGTGAGCTTATGGCTCTGGTGGGTTTACCTGCAAAACTGTGAGCAGCAGCTTGAGAAAAAACATTCAGCCACTAGATGGCAGCAATGCCATACTTTAAAATCTAATTCTTTGCTGCCATCTGGCCATCAACTGGATTTTTGCAACCCATGCATGGGAAGTCCTCTGGTGTCATTTCAGCACTGGATTTTACTCACACCAGGCCTAGAGCTGGCCTGGCCTTTTAAGCTTAGCAGGGAGATTTCAGCCAATAAGAGAATAACAGAGTTGGGAGGGAGCCTGGGAGGTCTTCTAGTCCTACCCTCCGCTCAAACAGGAAACTCTATACCATTTCCGACAAATGGTTTGTCAGGATAATGATTTAACAGCTAAACAGCTTATGTAAACATGGAATGTAATGTGGATGATGCAATAATAAGAATGACTCAGCAGGTGCGTGTATCCCTTTAAGAGTCTGAGTATAAAAGGGAAGGTTTTTTTACTGTAGTCTCTCTCTCTCTCTCTCTCATTTGACTGCTGTAATTGCTGTGTATTGGAGTTTGCTGTTTCACCACATGTATTTTATTTCCAGTGTACATTTGTAGATATAGTGTAATATAAAGGTAAAGGTAAAGGTTCCCCCGCACATGCGTGCTAGTCATTTCTGGTGCTCATCTCCGTTTCAAAGCCGAAGAGCCAGCGCTTGTCCGAGGACGTCTCCGTGGTCATGTGGCCGGCATGACTAGACGCTAAAGGCGCATGGAACGCTGTTACCTTCCCACCATAGTGGTCCCTATTTTTCTACTTGCATTTTTACGTGCTTTCATACTGCTAGGTTGGCAGAAACTGGGACGAGTAACAGGCACTCACTCTGCTACGCAGCACTCGGGATTCGACCCACCAAACTGCCGACCTTCTGATCGACAAGCTCAGCATCCTAACCCACTGAGCCACCGCGTCCCTTATAAACCACCATTTAATTACAAACCACTGTTTACTGTATTTACTCCTGGGTTACCCCAGCGCAATAAGACTGTGCATGCTCTGACAAAGTTGTCCAATCTTTCTTTCACACCTCCAGTGCTGGAGCACCCATATACAGATACGGGGAGTCCTCAACCTACGACCACAATTCAGCCCAAAATTTCTGTTGCTAAGCGAAACATTGGTTAAGTGAATTTTGCCCCATTTTATGGCCTTTCTTGCCCCACTGGTTAAGTGAATCTGTTCAATTACTAACATGGTTGCTAACTTAACCTCTTCCCTGTTGACTTTGCTTGTCAGAAGGTTGCAAAAGGGGATCAAGGGACCCTGAGGACACTGCACCCGTCACAAATATGACTCAGTTGCCAAGCATCTGAATGCTGATAATGTGACCGTGGGGATGCTGCAAGGGTCAGGAGTGAGAAAGGGCCTCTTGTTTCAGTTGTAACTTTGAACGGTCACTAAATGAACTGTTGTAAGTCAAGGACTACCTGTACGACAAATGAGCATGGACAATTGAGCTAGACTGGAAGGTGTTAAGAGGGCAACTAGCCTAGAATCCCTGCACAGCTGAAAGTGCCACAGGCTGATCTCTTGAGAATCTCTGAAGTCTTACCTGGCCATTCACAGCAGAATGCAGTCAGTCTGTCCAGATTTTTGCAACACAGGTCACTAACAATAAAGCTTCTGCAGGTAATCCTCAACTTAGAACCACAACTGAGCCTAAAATTTAGGTTGCTAAGGGAGGCAGTTATGTGAAATTTTGCCCCAATTCACCACCTTCCTTGCCGTGTTAAGATAGTAACATGGTTGTTAAGTGAATCTGGCTTCCCCCATTTGACTTTGCTTGTCAGAAGGTTGCAAAAGGGGATCGTGTGACCCCGGGATGTTGCAACCGTCATAAGTACACGCCAGTTGCCAAGTGCTGGCATTTTGATCACGTGACAACGAGGAGGATGTAAGGGTCATCGGTGTGAAAAAGTCACTTTTTCCAGTGCCGTTGTAACGTTGGATGGTCACTAAATGAACTGTTATAAGTCGACGACCACCTGTATGTCAAACCTTCAAACTAATTTGGCAGCAGCCACCTTCACTTTGTTTTCAGTTGCACAGTATGGGGAAGGCATAACAATAACTGTTCTGTGGGAACCAAGGTCAAGCTACCTAAGTTTTTGGTGGGCTGGATCTTCCGTTAGAAAGCCCGCCAAAGTAGTTAATTGGGGATTGTGATTTATGACATACTGCAGGGGTGGAGAATTCAACTTGTTATTTTGTAACCTTGGCGGGGGGGGGAACTTTCAGTCTTGGTTTCACCTTTTTTCGTGCGGGTACAATGTAGCCATTAAATTTGTTCTTTGAGGAAAGCAATTGCCGCAGAGTTCTTATTTTTATTGGTCTCACCTATCGGAACCATGACACTGTATTCACGAGTGGTTCTGATTGCTTGCACCTGTCAGCCAGTTGCTAAAAGCCTGGGGTGTTGCATCCTGTGGCTTTCCGCAACTGAGATATACAGTAGCTGGCAATTTCCCAGGGAATTTCAAGGATGTTGCAAGAGTGATATGCTAATCCTTGTTTCTCCTGGGTTTCTCCTCACCCGGCATTTCCCCCTTCCATCGCAAACTGCTTTTAATTCGACCATGGAAATTCCCACGGGATTTAAAACCCTTGGGGGGGGGGGAAGAGGGAATTGGCACAAGCGCAAAGCATTTGCTCAACCTAACACGGATTTTACTCCGTCAATCCTCTCTTTAAAAAATAAATACTTCATCTTCCTTATCAATTCTTCCGTTTTGAATTGGCCATGGGCAACATAAATTATACATCAAAATGAAACAAATAGGACCTCCCCCTCAAACCCTATTTCTGGCCTCAAAATGCAGTGAAGGAGGACAATTAGGTATGATTTAAGCCAGGGCTCTTCAAACTCGGCCCTTTTATGACTTTGTGGACTTCAACTCCCAGAATGCCTGGCTGAGGAATTCTGGGAGTTGAAGTCCACAAAGTCATAAAAGGGCCGGGTTTGAAGAGCCCTGATTTAAGCAACAGGTGCCAAAGGTGCTTTTTCAAGAGGCAGGTGAACTTTCTTGAGTTTCCCTCTTGAAAAAGCAGTTTTGGGACAACCCCAGCCTGGATGACGGAGAACCCCCCACAGACATTTAAGTCATATGGTTCCTTTGGAAGGGGCCACGTATCCAAAATGTGTGAAATGGAGATAAAGGCATCAAAATGTTGAGTTCCTAGGGGAATACGGATGCGGGCCTCCATGCATTGGGCAGAATCACGGGTCCATCCCAGAACAGGCTCGACTGGTCTGAGTGAAACTCCAGTGGATTTCGGCCGCTTCCCAGGCACTTGAGGTCAACTCCCCATTCCTCAAGGAAACCCACAAATGTCGTTTCTTCTCACGGAAGCAGGCACAAAAGATCTGAGTCAAGTCCTGTGGCTGCCCACGAGGTGGAGGAGAAGCCGAGCTGTTCAGGAGAATGGAGGGAGGCCTCTTCTGCGAGAAGATCTGAAGGTCCTCTCTGTGGCTGGCTTTAAGGAGTTCTCAGAAAGATCCCACTCCAGGCGACTCTAGAATATCTTTGGAGGCCCCGTGCTCCTGGGCTTCAGCTGGCTGGTTAATGTCCCCAGGAGCGCTTGGTCACCCCTCCAAAGGTCCCTTGGGCTTCTTCCTGAAGGGTCTCTGATGCTGCAGGAGACAAAGGGGGGAAGCAGAAAACGGGGGATAATAGTGAAAAAGAGAATCGGAAGGGCAGGCATCTCATATGTGTTGATGGCAGCAACAAAAATGGAAGGATATTTTGATTCCCATGAAAGTTGGACCATAAGAAAGGCTGAGCGTCAAAGAATCGAGGCCTTTGAACTATGGTGCTGGAGAAGACTCCTGCGAGTCCCTTGGACTGCAAGGCGGTCAAACCGGTTAGTCCTAGAGGAGATCAACCCTGACTGCTCTTTGGAAGGCCAGATCCTGAAGTTGAAACTCAAATACTTTGGCCACCTAGTGAGAAGGAAGGACTCACTGGAGAAGAGCCTAATGCTGGGAAAGGTTGAGGGCGATAGAAGAATGGGACGACGGAGAATGAGGTGGATGGATGGAGTCACTGAAACAGTAGCCGTGAGCTTAAACGGACTCCAGAAGATGGTAGAGGACAGGAAGGCCTGGAGGAATGTTGTCCATGGGGTTGCGATGGGTCGGACACGACTTTGCAGCTAACAACAACAACATTTCGATTCCCACTATGGGGGAATGGCTACGGAAATGGATAGAGTTGGCAGAGATGGCTAGATTTTCTTTGATTAAAGAAAATAATAAGTACTTTTATTTCTACTTGGAAACCGCTTCTGGACTTAATGCTTGAGGTGGGAGAAGAAAAAAAATGAAACTTTGATTTGGGGTTTTACTGATTAGATTGATTTGTTGTAATAGAAATGGCTAGTTTATACTATTAGGAAAACGTAAAAAGTTCGACGTTAATGCTTTAATCATAATAATAATAAAGTTGGAAGGGACCTTGGAGGTCATCCAGTCCAACCCCCCTGCTCAGGCAGGAAACCCTATATTCCATTTCAGACAAATGGCTGTCCAGTCTCTTCTTAAAAACGTCCAGCGCTGGAGCATTCAGAGCTTCTGGCGGCATGTTGTTCCACTGATTAATTGTTCTAACTGTCAGAAAATTTCTCCTTAGTTCTAGGTTGCTTCTCTCATTGGTTAGTTTCCATCCGTTGCTTCTTCTTGCTAACCCTTCGGGTTCGTTGGAGAATAGCTTGACTCCCTCTTCTTTGGGACAGCCCCTGAGATACTGGAAGACTGCTATCATGTCACCCCTCGCTCTTCTCTTCATTAAATTAAAGTAAAGGTAAAGGTTCCCCTGCTAGTCGTTTCCGACTCTAGGGGCCGGTGCTCATCTCCGTTTCAAAGCCGAAGAGCCAGCGCTTGTCCGAGGACGTCTCCGTGGTCATGTGGCCGGCATGACTAGACATACCAAATTCCAGCAACCGTTCCTTATATGTTTTAGCCTCCAATTCCCTAATCATCTTTGTTGCTCTTCTCTGCACTCTTTCTAGAGTCTCAACATCTTTTTTACATCGGGGTGACCAAAACTGGATGCCGTATTCCAAGGGTGGCCTTACCAAGGCATTGTAAAGTGGTATTAACACTTCACGTGATCTTGATGCTATCCCTCTGTTAATGCAGCCTAGCCTAGCCTACTTCATTGGACGTACTGGCCTACTCACTCTTTTTAATTTAACGTATACAGGTCGCCCAGCTCTATAACAACCCTGGTACTGCACAATTAAAATATTCATAAAATACTTATAAAATGCGAACGGAAGACTCCCAAAATAGATGCAATCTTCCACTCACAAACCGCAACTGAACCCAAGATTTCAATCACTAAGCAAGACAGGTGTCGAGTAGGTTTTTGGCCCATTTCACGACCTTTCTCGCCACAGTTGTTAAGTGAATCCCTGCAGTTGTTAAGCTAGTCACACGGCTGTTAAGTGAATCCGGCTTCCCACCCACCCCCCATCCCCATTGGCTTTGCTTGTCAGAAGGTCACAAAAGGGGGGATCGCGTGACCCCGGAACACAGCAACTGTCGTAAATGTGAGTCAGTTGCCGAGCATCTGAATTTCGATCACGTGACGTTGGGGATGCTGCTGCCACGGTCGTAAGTGTGAAAAATGGCCATAAGTGGCTTTTTCTCAGCACCGTTGCAACTTTGAACGGTCACTAAGCAAGCTGTTGTAAGTCGAGGACGACCTGCATCGTGTCTCCTCCAAGATTCGGCCGACAACCTTGTGCTAAGGGTCCACACTCACCTTGGCACTGGGTGCAACAAGAGTCTCCCTTTTTCTGTTCCCTGGAGCAAGAGGCTGGAGAGCATTCTTGGCGTTGGCAATGCGTTTCCCCGGACTGAAATTAAAACAAATTAAATTAAATTAATTTTTTTTAAAAAAACCAAAAGTTGCCGGAAGAGAGCTAGGATTACAGAAGGTCCCTAAATCCCCAACAAGAACATGGAGGCAACAATTGGGACAGCATGCTTTTCAGCTCCTGCAGGCTGAAATACAGGCAATCCTCGACTTACGGCCGCAACTGAGCCCCAAATTTCTGTTGCCCGGTGAGACAATTGTTAAGTGAATTTTTGCCCCGTTTTACAACCTTTCTTGCCACTCTTGCTAAGTGAACCGCTGAAGTTGTTAGGAACACGTTTGTTAAACGAATTCGGCTTTCCCATCCCACCCCCCCCCACCCCAATCGACTTTGTTTGCCTGGAAGGTCGCAAAAGGGGATCACGTGACACCCCCCCGGGGGACCCTGCGACCGTCGTAAATGTGAGCCAGTTGCCAAGCAGCTGAATTTTGATCATGTGACCACGGGGGATTCTGCAGCGAACTTTTTAAGTGTGAAAAACGGTCATCGGTCACTTGTTCCAGTGCTGTGGTAACTTCAGACAGTCACTAAGTGAGCTGTCGTAAGTCAAGGACTACCTCTAGAAGGATTCTGGAAAACGGCTTCAGCAGTATAACTACCTGGGTTATTTTAACCCTCTGCAAGACTAGATTTGTTTGGGGTTAATACTGACCCCCCCAGGATTAATTTAGTCAGTTGACTCCGTTTGTTCTTCCCCCCCCCCCAATACCCTACCTGTGACCCCTTTTAAATGTGTTGCGGGAACGGACTCTGGAATTCGCTCCCCCTTATTCCAGACAAGTTGAAGAAAAACGTGGCTGCAGAATCTATCATCTGTGAATTATAGTCACATTATGCCAATATTAACGGCCCAGAAATGTCTGTCTTGGCAACAACTGGTCCTATTAACTCCATTATAGAGTTTTGTAGAAGTTATTTACAGAAGTAATAAGGCCTTGCTGTGCAGACAGCGTAAAACCCGTTGTTGTCCAATTTCACAGCCGAATCTTCCTCTCGGTCACCATTTTGAACAGTCACTAAACCAACCGTTGTAAGTCAAGGCTACCTATATGTTTCTTCCACCCACTTGTTCTGTCCCAGCCTACGTGAGTCCTTGTTCTGCTCACAAGGAGAAACCCCGCTTCCAACAAGCAGGCAGGAACCGCAAGTAAAAAACCAACCCCTTTTATTATTCACAGACCTGAGTCAATGTCCAAGGCAAACAACACAGTTCACAGAAACTCAATCTTCAACACGAATGGTTGCCTTCGTCAACCAGTATCTCTCACATCTTCCCTTTTATTATTCGGCCAAGGCATGGCTTTCCTAATGCCTTCTCCTTTGCCTTTGGAGCCGCCCCATTGCATTCCTCTGTCCTACTCTCTTTTCTTGCCGGCGCTTTAGTGCATCCTGAATTTGTCCCATCTGTGCTTTGTCACTGTTCAACTCAGCCTCCCAGCACAGCTGTGTCTCAGCCTGAGGGCGAGTAGAGGGGCCAGGCTCCTCATCAGACCATAAGTCTTGGAGCTCCTCAGAGCCTTCCTCTGACTCTGATGTCACTCCAGGCCCCTCCTCCTCCTCATCGGATTCCTCAGACTCGGATGCCGGGTCCACTGGCTGGTGAGGAATCACAACACGACTGGGATACCAGCCATCTCCTAAGTGAGACATTCCCGTCTCCAAGCTACCTACTGAAGTTGGCTATGAAATTTCCAGCACCTGCTGTTGTGATTCAGCCTCAGCCTGTGGTACCAGCAGCTGAGTCTGATGATTCTGAAGAGGAGGTGGAGGAGGGGTTTGGAGAGCCTTTGGTGTCAGAGGGAGGCTCTGATGCACTGCAGGACTCTCAGCCTGGCCTCTCCCATCATGTTCCTTATCAGACTCAGCTGTGTGAGCACAAGGTATTGTACAGAGATGATTCACAGCTGGATCTATTCAGGGACACTAGGAGCAGGAGGCAATCCAGCAGAGCAGAACAGAGAAAGGCAATGAGGCAACTCGTTGAGAGGAGGAGAAGGGCAATGAGAAGCCACACCTTGGGACTGCTGATAAAAGGGAAAGGTGTGGGAGGTGCTGGTTGCTGAAGGCAACCGTTTCAAGATCTTCTGCTAGAGTCCTGGTCTGTTATTCCTGTTTAACTCTTGTTTGAACTTTTGGTTTAACTCTTGTTTGAACTTTTGATTTCTTTGTAAATAAATTTGGTTGGGTTTTTTCCAGCCTGTTGACTATGTGATATCTGCTTCTTTGAGTGAGGGTGTCTTCCCTGCCGCCTTGAAGGAGGCGGTGGTGAGACCTCTACTCAAGAAGCCTGCCCTGGATCCAGCTATTCTGAATAACTATCATCCGGTCTCCAACCTTTGCTTTTTGGCGAAGGTTGTTGAGAGTGTGGTAGCGCATCAGCTTCCTCTGTTCCTGGAGGAAACTGATTGTCTTGACCCGTACCAATCGGGTTTCAGGCCTGGGTACAGCACGGAGACGTCATTGGTCGCGCTGATGAATGATCTCTGGCGGGCTCGGGACAGGAGTTGCTCCTCTGTCCTAGTCCTATTAGATCTCTCAGCGGCTTTTGATACCATCGACCATGGTATCCTGTTGCGGTGTCTCAGGGGGTTGGGAGTGGGGGGCACTGTTTTACAGTGGTTCTCCTCCTACCTCCTGGGCCGTTCAGTCGGTGTTGATGGGAGGGCAGAGGTCCGCCCCGAGGCCTCTCGTTTGTGGAGTTCCTCAGGGGTCGATCCTCTCCCCCCTCCTGTTCAACATCTACGTATATGAAGCCGCTGGGCGAGATCATTCGTGGTTTCGGGGTGGGGTATCATCAGTACGCTGATGATATCCAACTTTTTCTTTCCACCCCGAACCAACTCAGTGATGCCCTCGACGTGATGTCCCGTTGCCTGGAGGCGGTTCGGGTTTGGATAGGGAGAAACAGGCTCCGACTCAATCCTGCCAAGACTGAGTGGCTGTGCATACTGGCATCTCGAGTGAACCATTCTTCTCCATCTCTAATGATGGGGGGTGAGGTGTTACCCCCCGTCGATAGGGCTCATAACTTGGGCATCCTCCTAGATTCACGGCTCAGTTTGGAAGATCATATAGGAGCCGTGACCAGGGGGGCTTTCACCCAGGTTCGCCTGGTGCACCAGTTGCGGCCCTATCTGGACCGAGATGCCCTACGCACAGTCACTCATGCGCTCATGACCTCCTGGTTAGACTACTGCAATGCTCTCTACATGGGGCTGCCCTTAAGAAACACTCAGAGGCTTCAGCTGGTGCAGAATGCAGCTGTGCGAGTAGTAATGGGAGTTTCCCGATACTCTCATGTAACACCTCTTCTCCGCGAGCTGCATTGGTTTTCAGTTGCCCTCCGGGTGAGATTCAAGGTGCTGGTGTTGACCTATAAAGCCCTAAATGGCATGGGTCTGGATTACCTTAGGGAGCACCTGCTGCCAGCATCAGCTTCCCATTGTCCTGTGTGCGCCCACAGGGAGGGCCTCCTTAGGGTTCTGCCAGTTAAGAGATTGCCAGCGGGTGATTCCCAGGGGGAGGGCGTTCTCTGTGGGTGTGCCCGCCCTTTGGAACGAACTGCCGATGGAACTTCGGACTGCCCCCGACCTTCACTTGTTTCGCCGGGACTTAAAAACTTGGTTGTTTGAACTGTCTGGCCTGGACTGAGGGATTTTAAATTAAATTAAATTAAATTAAATTAATTTTAAATTTCAATTTTAATGTTATCTCAATTTTGTGGGCTTGTATTAATTTAATTGTATTTTATTCTCTCTTTTTGTATTGTTTTTAACTTGCCCTGTGAACCGCCCTGAGTCCTTCAATAAATTCAATAAATAAATAAATAAATAAATAAAATAAAAAGGGGTTGTCCCTGACATTCAAACAGGGCCAGTTGTAGGCTGGAACAGAACAGTTTCTTCCACCCACTTGTTCTGTCCCAGCCTACGTGAGTCCTTGTTCTGCTCACAAGGAGAAACCCTTCTTCCAACAAACAGGCAGGAACAGCAAGAAAAAAATAACCCCTTTTATTCTCACAGACCTGAGTCAATGTCCAAGGCAAACAACACAGTTCACAAAAACTCGATCCTCAACACAAAACGGTTGCCTTCAGCAACCAGCCCCTCCCACACCTTCCCTTTTATTATTCGGCCAAGGCGTGGCTTCTTAATGCCTTCTCCTTTGCCTTTGGAGCCGCCCCATTGCATTCCTCTGTCCTACTCTTTTCTTGCCGGCGCGTGCGTGCATCCTGGATTTGTCCCAGCTGTGCTTCGTCACTGTCCAACTCAGCCTGCCAGCACAGCTGTGTCTCAGCCTGAGGGCGAGTAGAGGGGCCAGGCTCCTCATCAGACCATAAGTCTTGGAGCTCCTCAGAGCCTTCCTCTGACTCTAATGAAACTCCAGACCCCTCCTCCTCCTCCACATCTGATTCCTCAGACTCGGCTGCCGAGTCCACTGGCTGGCAAGGTATCACAACACGACTGGGATACCAGCCATCTCCCAAGACATTGCCATCACCAACCTACCCACAGAAGCTGACCATGAAATTTCCAGCCCCTGCTGTTCACCGATGCCTCCATACTCACCAGGCACCAGCAGGTGATGCACTTCATCTCTCCAAAAGGGGGCACTGTAGGGTGCCAACTCTCATTGTGCATGTACCACTGCCGCCCAAACTTGCAAGCTCGGGGGCCGTCAGCCTGCATCATGTCGGAAAGCAGGGATGAGGGCTTCTCTGAGGCTATGGAGAAAAGGCAGAGTATGAAGGACATGGAAAGAGCAGAAGGAGAATATTGGCTAGAATAGCCACAGCGCTTAGACTTGCATACCGCTTCCTGGTGCTCTACAGCCCCTCTCTAAGCAGTTTTACAGAGTCAGCCTATTTGCCCCCCCCCCCAACAATCCGGGTCCTCCTTTTACCGACCTCGGAAGGATGGGAGGCCGAGTACACCTTGAGCCCGTCAGGATCGAGCTCCCGGCAGTCGGCAGAGTCAGCCTGCAATCCTGAGTTCTTAAAAACACTGCAAAACTCCAAAGCCCTGAATCACCACCACTTTGCCGGGCCTAACTTACAACAAGGTTTCTCCAACTCAGCAACTTTTAAAGATGGGTGGGCTTCAAATCCCAGAATTCCCCAGCCCCGCAGGACTGGGAGATGGAACGACTGCCCCATTTGCTTAAACACCACCCACCGACCTACCCCCCCCCCCAAAAAAATGGTGGTTAAAAACAGATCCAGCCTTGTAGATACACCCGTATTTGCCAGACTCAATGACAGTTGTAACTCGAGGACTTCTCCGTAATGAGCTGTTATGTCCGTAATGGTCCTGGTCTCTCCCCACACCAAACACAGGAAGGAAACACTCAGGAAAATGGTTCCTGTTTCCCGGTTTCCTGAGTGTTTCTTTCCTGTGTTTGGTGTGGGGAGTGACCAGGACCGTTAGGGACATAATAATTTAAAGTTAGCACTGGGAGTGGTTTGCTCCCAGTGCTCTAAATATCCTGCCCCTGCAGCTCCACCCAGCTCCACCCTTCCCTTCCCAACAGGCCAGCATCCTGGTGGTTGGGTATAAATCCACCACCCGGTGAGCTCCTTTATTGTCTTCAATTGTCCTCGGGAGCCAGCTTCAAAGGGGAGGAAAATCCAGCTCCCCTCTGCCCCCAGGGAACACAGCTCCAACCTGTCACCTCTGCATCTGCATTGCCTCTGCATCTGCTGAGCGACGACGGAGCTTCACGTGGTCGGCAGGTCGGGCAGCGGTGAGACAGACACCCCCCCACCCCCGCCGCCAGCTGAATGTCGAGCCTGGGGCTTGACACGAGCATTTTGAGGAAGTGGGCGCTGCTCCGGAGGGCATCATTTTCTGATCTTAAGTTTGGTGTGACATCACGAGGTGAAGTGATTGCCTTTGTGTCCCCACCCCCCGTGCTGTGACCAGCGGGCTGGCTAGCCAGGGAAGCAAGGTGCTTCTGACAGGTTCGACGTACCTGGGCATTGCTTGCAGCAGTCGGATGGGTTGACCCGGATGGGGTTAATGCAGGCCAACTGGGGGCACTGCACCTTCTCGCAGTGCACTTCCCCCGTGGCTCCCTGTGCAAACGCAGATGGGAAATCTTAGCAGAGCAAGAACCAGAACACCTTAAAACAAGTGGTCCTCGGCTGATGGCCACCACTGAGCAGAAAGATTTTTGTTGCTAGGCAAAATGTTGGCAAAGGGCATTTTGCTCCATCTTATGACCTTTCTTGCCACAGTTGGTTTAAGTGAATCACTGCGGTTGTCCGGTTAGTAACACGGTTGTTAAAACAAATCTGGCTTTCCCGTTGATTTTGCTCGTCCGAAGGTTGCACAAAGTATTACATGACTCCGGGACAATTGCAACCGTCTTAAGTGCATGCCATTTGCCAAGCATCCAGATTTTGACCTTGAGGATGCTGCAACGGTTTTGCGACTTGTGAAAAGTGGTCATAATAAGTCGGGTTTTTTTCAGTGCCGTTGTTAACTTCAGTCTCTGAACCAATGGTTGTAAGTCAATTTGCAGTTCTGGGATCCAATGGATTGCAAATCCCATCGTCCTCAAAGAGAAGAACTGGGAACTGTTGCCCAAAGCATTTGAAGCCTAGTGAAAGTGCCATAAATAGTCCCCCTCTCCCAAAAAGCAAAGCTAATCTTGCTTTTTTTTAAAAAAAAAATTGGGACTAGAAACCTTAGCTCCAATTTCCCACTGAGGCCAATGGGATTTGTGGTAGGGAACTCTGTCCCAGATGTAGGTATACAGTTACCAAACTGTACTGGAGGGATCCCAAAAATTTCTGCAGCTCTGGGGGCAGGGCGAGCAACGAAGCAGTTGTTATAGAAGAGGCAGTGCCTGGGGGCGGAGTCAAGAGAGGAATCAGTCTGGAGTCATTATGTTGCCACAAGCAGTCCAGCCCCCCCCCCACCCTTGAATTCTGTTATCTAGTGCCAATTTACTGCTAGACCAGGGCTTTTCAACCTTTTCACCCATTGTACCACTTTTAGGAGATGGCAACATCCGGGTGCCACCAGTCGCCTAGGAAGGTGTCAAAAACTTGATGACCAAAAAAAAAAAAAGGAAAAAAGTGATGAAGTACAGGTAGCTCTCGACTTACAACAGTTTGCTGAGTGACTGTTCGAAGTTACAATGGCACTGAAAAAAGTGCCCCCCAAGTCACAACCGAGCAAGACACCTGCCCGCCCGCCCACCCAGTCACGCTTTTCCTCCTGTCCGAGGTTTTCATTGTTGTGAGCATTTCTCTTGAGGATTGGCAGCGGGGGTGGGGTGGGGTGGGTGTTTGGTTTTTATTCCTCCTCTGTCTGCTGGGTGGTTGCGGCAGGTTTTGGTCACTTCACATGACCCTGGGACACTGTGACCGTCATAAATATGGATCAGTTGCCAAGCATCTGAATGTAAATCACAAGACCCTGGAGATGCTGCAACATTCCAGCTGATCGGCGCTTCTTCTGGGCTCAGAAGCGCCAGGATCAGCACTGAGCTCCAGCTGGAGCCTGGCGCTGATCCTGGCGCTTCTGCTGAGCCCTGACAGCCCCGAAGAAGTGCTAATCCTGGCACTTCCACTGAGCTCTGACAGCCCTGCAGCTCCAGCCATCTTTCACTCAGGCTTGTGTGGTGCTGCCACCAGTTCAGCTCATTCCCCTCCCCCGCTACCACTTTTCTAGGATGGTCATGTCCCACGTGCCAGGTGCCAATGTACCACAGGTGGTACCCGTACCACTGGTTGAAAAGCCCTGTGCTAGACCATCAGTTGACTACATTCTTGTGAATAGGCTTGAGCAATGAATCTTAACTGGAACTTAATGTGTAGTCCTAATTCTTCACCGTTGGACAAAGAAATCTTGCAACTTAGGCCAAATGTCACCAGAGTGGTAAAATCCGTGAGCAGTAATTCCTATCTGAGGAATTCTGGGAGTTGAAGTCCATAAGTCAATCAAAGGGCCAGGTTTCAAGAGCTCTGATCTACAACATCTGAAGGCAAGCCATTCCACTGATTATTTGTTCTACCTGTCAGGAAATTAGTTCTCTCCCTGATTAGTTTCCATCTGTTACTTCTTGTCTGCCTTCAGATGCTTTGGAGAATTAGGTGGACCCCCTGTTCTCTGTGACAGCCCCTCGAGTACTGGAAGAGCGCTATCACATCACCCCTACTCCTTCTCTTGGTTACACTAGACATACTTAGTTTCCTGCAACAGGTTTACCTGTCTGAATGAAAATGAAACCATTGAGGAAGGCTAAGGGGCATCTGGGCTGGGGTTTCCAAAACTCATGTAGCCAGATCAGCTAGATGCTTGCCCCAACGTACCAAAGTTCGGTTCCTTTTTCTGGAGTTTCATACGGTGCCCAATTCCAGTCCATTAAGTTTGTTTATAGTTTCAGTGGACTGGGCAAATGCAGGAACTGGGTTAATTCAATAGCTGGTTTCAGCCTTTGGGTTGTCTGGTTGATGTTCCCCTCCTACCTTGCAGGTACAAATTGCGCATTTGATGAGCCCAAACGGGGGAACTACAGGATGCCAATGTGTGCCCGCTCGTCTCCACGTCTTGTCACCATCAAAATAGCACCCTAAGATAGAGGAAGAGGATCAGGGCAGCTGCCTTAACTCTTAAGCGCAACATAGATCATACTGTTGGAGCTGTAGTCCCCAAGACTCTTCTCTTCTTGGGGAAGCCTTGGCTAAGCTCAAAAAGCAAATCAGGATTAGGTCAAGGTAAAGGTTCCCCGCACATGCGTGCTAGTCGTTTCCGACTCTAGGGGCCGGTGCTCATCTCCGTTTCAAAGCCGAAGAAGCCAGCGCTTGTCCGAGGACGTCTCCGTGGTCATGTGGCCGGCATGACTAGACGCCAAAGGCGCACGGAATGCTGTTACCTTCCCACCGGAGTGGTCCCTATTTTTCTACTTGCATTTTTATGTGCTTTCGAACTGCTAGGTTGGCAGAAGCTGGGACGAGTAACAGGCGCTCACTCTGTTCCGCGGCATTCGGGATTCGACCTGCCAGACTGCTAACCTTCTGATTGACAAGCTCAGCATCCTAACCCACTGAGCCACTGCGTCCCTTATAAATCAGGATTAGATCTAGTCAATACTTGGAATGCAAGGGAAGGTTGAGGCTGCGGGATAGCCTAGGACAGGGGTAGGCAACCTTGGCTCTTTTATGACTTGTGGACTTCAATACCCAGAATTCCTGAACCAGCCATGCTGCCTGGGGAATTCTGGGAGAGTTGAAGTCCCCAAGTCATAAAAGAGCCGAGGTTCCCAATCCCTGGTCCAGTCCAAAGTGGGTTGGGCAGTTCAGTTATAGAAACTAGCTATGGCCTTAGTATGCCGGGTTCACTAGACCTGGGGTTTCCAAACCTGGCCAACTTTAGGACTTGTGGACTTCAACTCCCAGAATTCCCCAGGCAGCATGGCTGGCTGAAGAATTCTGGGAATTGAAGTCCACAAGTCATAAGAGTGGCCCAGGTTCGGAGACCCCTGCACTAGAACATCCCATAAAGCTCACTCGAATTTAGCTCCGAGGACAACTTGACCCTGTGCAATAATTAAGGAAACCCCCCCTCCCCCCATGGGCTCTGAGGTCCATAATGCTCAGCCACCGGCTCTTGCCCTTACCTTCGCTGCTGTCTCGGATTTTCTCTGCTCTTTTCTGTCCTTCGTTTCCGTCTGTTCAAAGAGAGAGGATGCATAGGTGCATTATGGGCAGAAGGGGAAAAAAAACAGGATGGGCTGTGATTGGGACAGATACACTCCCCTGCGGGGGTGGGGTGAGGGCTTCCCCCTTCCCAGGCCTTCCCTAGGCAGCTTGACCCAGCCCTCTGGCCAGTGGGGCAGTGCCCTCTCATGCTCCGAGCTGCAGGTGCTAAAGGTGTGGGAAGACAGAAATCTCTAACTTTAAAATGCAGGTGTCCTTTTTCTACCTGGAACGATGATGTCCTTGCTGCAGATATCTCCCTCGTTTTCGAAAGGCTCTGCCAATCACTTATCTGACTCCTCCCCTCTCCCCTCTCCCCTCTTCCCCTCCCCTACTATTTTCCTCCCTGTCTTATCATCCATCCATGCAATTCCTGCCAATCTCCCTTCCTTCCATCTACTCACCCATTCATCTCCTTCTTTCCTTCCCTCCCTCCCTCCCTCCGCCCCTTTTCTTTCCTTCCTTCCATCTACTCACCCATCTATTTCCTCCTTCCCTCCCTCCCTCCATCCCTCCCTTTCCTTCTTTCCCTCCCTCCCCTCCCCCTTTTCTTCCCTCCCTTTCCTTCCCTCCCTTTCCTTCTTTCCTTCCTTCTTTCCCTCCCTCCCCTCCCCCTTTTCTTCCCTCCCTTTCCTTTCTTCCTTCCCTCCCTTTTCTTCTTTCTTTCCTTCCCTCCCCTCCCTTTTCTTCCATCCCTTTCCTTCCTTCCCTCCGTCCCTCCCTTTTCTTCCCTCCCTTTCCTTTCTTCCTTCCCTCCCTTTCCTTCCCTCCCTTTCCTTCTTTCCTTCCTTTTTTTCCCTCCCTCCCCTCCCCCTTTTCTTCCCTCCCTTTCCTTCTTTCCTTCTTCCCTTCCTTCCCTCCCTCCCCCTTCTTTCCATCTCCTTCCTCCCTCCCTCCCTCCTCTCCCTCCCTCCCTCTCCTGAGAGGGATGCAACCATGGTTCAAAACACAGCACCAGCCTCTCTACGTCAACTTTATTTTGGTTTCAAGGATTGAAAATGGGCCCCAGGTCGGTCGAAGGTAAAAAAGCAGGAGGGGCTTCATCTGGAAATGTTCCTGGTCATCCCCCCAAGAAAGAGGGCAAAGGTAAACAACAAACGCCGGGGGAAGCCCGGCAGTGGGCAAAGCCAGTGTCCGGTAGCATTCTGATAAATTAGTACAGGTGGCAGTAGGACGTACCTGGGCAAATTCCTGGGACCCTTTAACCCGTTTGAAATTTAATCCTGTGGGATTTGCTCCCCCCCCCCCGCTTTTT
This sequence comes from Vipera ursinii, assembly GCF_947247035.1. NCBI lineage: Eukaryota > Metazoa > Chordata > Lepidosauria > Squamata > Viperidae > Vipera > Vipera ursinii. The sequence continues at coordinate 7,065,730 of NC_139518.1, forward strand.
CCCCCCTCTCCATCCCTCTGACTATCCTCAGAGTATCTGACAGAGAGCCTAGCGTCCCATCCACATGCCGAATCCCGCCCTGCCTGGGTTACCTTGGCACACAGGGCAGCACTGGTTACTTTGATGGACTGGCTCAGAGCAGTTGAGAGGCTGGCACAAGACCGGGTCGCAGATCACTGTGCGCTTCTGCGGAACCGGGAGAAGAGAGGGGGGGTGGGGGAAAAAAATAACAGAAGGAAGAAGAGTGATTAGACCTGGCAAAGCAAGATTTTATTCTCCACTTGGGCTGAGTTTGCTTGCAAAATGACTGAAGAACATGGAGGGACCTTGAAGGTCTTCTAATCCATCCCTCTGCTCAAAGCAGGGAAACTCTATACATCAGGGGTCTTCAAACTTGGCGACTTTTAAGACTTTCCCAATTTTTCCCTGGCTTAAGTGTGGAAAAAACAAAAAATTTAAAACCCAGACTCGGCGTAGGTGGGAACCCAAACACAAAGCTGTCTTTCGGGAAAGGGCGGTATATAAATCTAAATAAATAAAATAAAATAAATAAATAGTACAGACACGTGTCGCGGTTCTGACAGATGAAACTCTTCAAAGAACTTCGAGTCATTGCTTACCTTAAAGAATCTTTATTTGAGTAGCAGAGCATCGGCACTAACATAAGTGAAGCCAAAACCGGAGTTCCCCTCTCCTGACCACATAGTATCAAAGCACAATTCCCTCCTCCAATTTGCAGTCCTAAATCACATTCCCCAATTAGTTTAAAGTGCCCAGCTTTCTCTCCAGCTCTCCAGCATGCCAATTCTTACCATCTCTTATTTCAATAACCTTGGTTCTCACACTAGATTCAGTATTGTTATGTCTAGCTAAACTCTCATGCACATTCCTCCCCCCCACCCCAGCAACATCTAACTCTAAGAGTAAAACGTAAGAAGAAAATGGCTGCATCTCCTTCTGTTGTTAAAGCCAAAACATCCGATGTGAGCAGCGTTGACATCCGCCCCCCCTTTACAAAAAGGACAAAACCTGTAACGTAAACAAAACATCGGATGTTTTGGCTTTGACATGTCAAACTTGCAACGTCACGTGACGGCGCACTACGTATCGGAACTTTTTCCCCATTGCCGGCAATGGGGTGGGTGCAGTTTCATCATGACGCATCTGGCCCGCGGGCCGACAGTTTGATGCCCTTGTTCTAGTAGGATGCTTCAGTTCTTCCAGAAAACAGGTAGTCCTCGGCTTACAACAGCTCATTTAAAGACTGTTCAAAGTTACAACGGTGCTGAAAAAATGACTTACGACCGTTTTCCATGCTTACAACTGTTGCAGCATCCCCACGGTCACGTGATCAAAATGCAGACAATTGTCAACTGACTAATATTTACGACTGTTGCAGCGTCCCTGTGTGTGTGTGTGTGTGTGTGTGTGACGTGATTCCCCCTTCCCAACCTTTCGACGAGCAAAGTCAACAGGGAAACCAGATTCGCTTAATGACGTTTTACTCACTTATCAACTGCGGCCATTCATTTAACCACTGCAGCGAGAAAGATCATAAAAATGGGACAAAGCTCACTTGACAACCGTCTCGCTCAGCAGCAGAAATTTTGTGTTCCATCGTGGTCGTAAATCAAGGACTGCCTGTGCATGTTTTGTTGCGGTCTTCCCACCTACCTGACAGGTGCATACAGAGCACTTTTTGTCATAATCAGGGGCCCAGCGGGAGCCATGAGGCCGATGTTGACCTTCAAAAAAGCAGGCGTTGGGGTCTTTCTTCAACTCTTTGGGGTCCTTGGGCCTTGGTTCCCCAACAAAGTCTTTCTCTAGGTCTTCAGAAGCCAGCCGGAGGCCCCCTGCCTTGCATTGGTTGGGAATGTGAACCTGGAAGAACAGTGGCCATTAAACAAGTGAGCAGTTGGACATATCAAGAGCAGGGCCAGCTAGCAGCTGAAAGAAAAAGAAATCAAGCTTGCCTTAATGAATCAGATTGACGAGGCTTGCCGTCAAACCTACCAGAAAGGCACTGGATCTGAAAAGCTAGAGCCGTGTTTTCGAACTTGGCAATGTTAAGATGAAATGGACTTCCGACTCCCAGAATCCCTCAGCCAGTAGAATTCTGGGAGCTGAGGTCCACAAAAAATGGCCAAGGGTGAGAAATGCTCTTGTCAATTCTACAATGAGCATGGCTGCAGCCATTTTTCCCCCTCATTCTAGGTTGCCACATAGAAAGGAGGGAGGGGGATTGCCCAGATGCTTCGTTAGTCAAAATAATCTTCTGTACCGTGGGAACCAAGGTCATCTCCTACTCCCACGTTGCATAAAAAAAGCCCGCCAAATGAATATATTGCATAGCTTTGGGGGTGGGACATTATACTTTGTAATTGGTACTTGTATATTCAGACTTGGTTTCACTTTTGATTGTGCCTATACTTTGTAACTAATAGACATGCTCTTTGAGGAATTTTCAAACCTTGGGAGTTCTGCTTTATTTGTCTCTGTCTGTTGGAAACCTTGACACACTGATTTAAAGAAATAGCAAGGATGCTCTGTGCCTAAATGTTAACTTGCAAGTGTGTTGTGGCCTCCATCACTGAGTCTTCACCTATTCAAGTCAAATGGGAAGTCAAAGAAGCCTGTGGAAAAGATGGAATGAAATGGGAACAACTGTGCCAATTCAGCCTACTCAGTCCTACTCCAATACTGAGAATCACTTTGGTGCTGGGGTTCAGGTGCCGACTCAAAACAGTAAGTTGTAAATTGAGGACTTACAGGCCGGTGAAACTCCTGCACCTGCAAAATATAAAACTTGGGAGTTTCCAGTTTCTCCCTTTCAATGCAAACTCCTTCACGTATCTGTTGAGGGGAAGGCAATGTTGGAAAAGAGGTTGTGAAAGTCACCCACTTTCAGCTCCTGGAGGACAGATGGGGGAATATATCCAGCAAATAGATTAATAATAAATCATTTTCCTGCAGAACTGCCAGCATGGAAATGCCTAGTTGCTTTCCATCTTAGCCACTCTAGCAACCACTGAAGGGAAAACACATCCTGGCACTGTTAGCTGATGCCAAGAGGATTCTGCTGCCTTCCAGACAAACATGGTTTCTGGGAAGCCACTAGCAATGTTAGCCCTGAGCCAGGATAAGGTGTGTGGCAGACAAAAATCTGCCTTTGCAAACATCCCAGCCATGAAGAGACTTTGTTGGAGGAGGAGGAGGAGGAAGAGGAGAAGGAGAAGGAGGAGGAGGAGGAGAAGGAGAAGGAGAAGAAGGAGAAGGAGAAGAAGAAGAAGAAGAAGAAGAAGAAGAAGAAGAAGAAGAAGAAGAAGAAGAAGAAGAAGAAGAAGAAGAAGAAGAAGAAGAAGAAGAAGAAGACGACTGTGGGGTCCTTGGTGCTCTCTGATCTTGGTTGTCTTCTTGCAGATGTTTCATTACCCTACTATGTAACATCATCAATCTTAGAAGGGAGGAGGAGGAGGAGGAGGTGAGAGGGCTTGACGAGGGGCTGCAGCCAAAAAATGCTTTGTCTTTTGGTCAAATTTTGTGACAATTTTTTTCTTAAAAATGCCACACATTGCCCACACTGGGTTTACCTTAAGTTCTTGATCATCATTTTAGCTTTGGTTACCTCTTGAGAGTAAACTAGGAGTAGCTACAAGTGTTTAGCCCTCCCTTGTAGTCACTCCTCAGAGTAGTTTAGTTCAACTAGTCTACTCCAACTAGTTCTGTGCCAAGGAGGAGCCCCTGGATTCTGAGCATTTCCATGTCAAAGCCAGAAGCTTAAGTGGGAGCAGAGTTACCTTCAGAATAACATGCTTGCAACAATATTCCCTAAAATGGGAACAGAAAACCTGGTGACACACAGTGGTTAGAATGCAGCATTGCAGGCAAACTCTGCCCACTGCCAGCAATTTGATCCTGACTGACTCAAGGCTGACTCAGCCTTCCATCCTTCTGAGGTCAGTGAAATGAAGATTGCTGGGGGACAATATGCTGAGTCTGTTCTATCGCTTAGAGAGGGATGCAAAGTACTGTGAAGTCTAAATGCTAGGGCTAATTTCAGTTCATAGAAAGTGAACTCAAATTCTGCTGGCCACGTGGACACAGCCCAGGCTGTTTTTGCTGGCCATAGCATGGAAATGGCTTGCTGTCGCCTTCTTCCGAGGCTGAGGCTGAATGACTGCCCATTTCACTCCAAGAATTGGCATTTCTGGGTGGTTTCACACCCAAATACTAATTGGGCCCAAACCTGTTTAGCTTCCAAGCCCAGACAGGGTCAGCCAAACACTGCTGTTACCTTTTCACAGAATTAAAATGAAATAGAATTCATATTATGACTCTCTAATCTGGTGTTTCTCAGCCTTGGTCACTTTAAGATGTGTGGACTTCAACTCCCAGAATTCCCCAGCCAGCAGGATGGCAAGGGAATTCTGGGAGTTGAGGTCCTCACATAATGGCTGGGGAATTCTGGGAACTGAAGTCCCCACATACTGGCTGGGAAACACTGGTCTAATGCCTATGTTCAGTGACACTAAGCCGCAGACAAATAGCTTTGCTAACTGGGGAATTCTGGGAAATGAAGTCCACACATCTTCAGCGGCCAAGGTTGAGAAACAGTGCTCTAGTTATTTTTCCTCTTCCGGTATGCAAACAATCAGCTAACACCTCTTTCTGAACTTTAAACAAACAACTTACTTAGAGCGTGAGAGGGACGGAAGCAAATCTGGGTTTGAAAAAACAAGATACAAACCATATTATCGATGATGAGAATTTCTCTTATTTTCCTAGCTAAGAAAGGACGGTCTGCGCCATTCCACCACTAACACCACCCTGCCAACTTACTGTGTCATTCAGCGTTATGCAAACATCCATCTTAATAAATGGAGCATGTCTCATTATTTTATTTCCATGCCAAGAAAAGCTTCACTTGCGGAATTTCCATCTGTCGAGGGAGCAAGCAAATGCCTCTCCTTGCAGTGATTATTAAGAATGCAAACAATGTAGAATTTAAGATTTTGGCACACGGCAATCCTTGGCAACTCGCCACACTCCTAAATGTTGCCACTAGCTGAGGAAAAGAGAGTAATTTCCTAAATTCTCTCTCTCTCTCTCTCTCTCTCTCTCTCTCTCTCTCTGACTTTAATTCCTGTCAAGTTTAAGAGAGCCTTTTTTCAACCTGACTTTTCAAACTATGCCCTTCCATCTCCTTGAAAAGAAAGAATTTTGAGAATCTTTCCTGGTACAGATTGTGCAAAAACTCAGCCCTACCTTTGGTTTTATTTCTTTCATTCTACTTTCAACATTTAGATCAGAAAAGCCAAAAAAAGGCCAAGGCAGTCTTAGGCTGCGTCAACAGAAGGATGAAATCAAGATCACCTGAAGTGTTAATACCACTTTACAAGGCCTTGGTAAGGCCACACTTGGAATCCTGCATCCAGTTTTGGTCACCACGATGTAAAAAAAAAAAGATGTTGAGACTCTAGAAAGTGCGCAGAGAAGAGCAACAAAGATGATTAGAGGTCTGGAGGCCAAAATGTATAAGGAACGGCTGCTGGAATTGGGAATGTCTGGTTTAATGAAGAGAAGGACGAGGGGGGACATGATAGCAGAGTTCCAATATCTCAGGGGCTGCCCCAAAGAAGAGGGAGTCAAGCTATTCTCCAAAGCGCCCGAAGGCAGGACAAGAAGCAACAGAGGGGAACTAACCAAAGAGAGAAGCAACCTAGAACTAAGGAGAAGTTTCCTGACAGTCAGAACAATTAACCAGGGGAACAACCTGCCTCCAGAAGCTGTGAGTGCTCCAACACTGCAGACTTAAGAAACTGGACAGCCATTTGTCAAGTATGGTGCATGGTCTCCTGCCTGAGCAGGGGGTTGGACTCTAAAGACTTCCAAGGTTCCTTGTAACTCTGTTACTCTGTTTTCAAAGAAAAAAAAAAGAGGGATCTTGGGAGTCCTAGTGGACAATCACTTAAACATGAGCCAGCCGTGTGCTGCAGCTGCCAAAAAAGCCAACACAGTGCTAGGCTGCGTCAACAGAGGGATAGAATCAAGATCAAGTGAAGTACTAATACCACTTTATACAATGCCTTGGTAAGGCCACCCTTGGAATCCTGCATCCAGTTTTGGTCGCCACAATAAAAATAATAATAAAAAAAGACGTCGAGACTTTGGAAAGAGTGCAGAGAAGAGCAACAAAGACGATTAGGGGGCTAGAGGCCAAAACACATTAGTGAACGTTTGCAAGAATTGGATACGTCCAGCCTAAATTAAGAGAAGGACGAGGGGTGATATGATAGCAGTCTTTCAATATTTGAGTGGGGGGGGGAAGAGGGGGCCTGTCACAAAGAAGATGGAATCAACCTCTTCTCCAGACAAACTGAGGGCAGGACAAGAAGTCACAACAGACGGAAGGGTTTATGCTTTGAGAGCTGCTCTAGTTCTCTGGAAAAAAAAGAGACCCAACCTAGAATTAAGGAGAAATTAATTAATTCAATTTATGTATTTATTTATTTATTTTATTACATTTATATGCCGCCCTTTCCCGAAGGGCTCGGGGCGGTTTACAGGGTAATTAAAAAAAACAAGATACAAAAGTTAAAAACAAGTTTAAAAAGAAATTATATTTCTCCCTGTATAAATAAAACCCCAGTTAAAATAAGATTAATCCTCAGCCTGGGCCAGAGAGCTCGAAGAGCCAGGTCTTCAGGCCCCGGCGGAATGAACGGAGGTCGGGGGAAGTCCTCAGCTCCACCGGCAGCTGGTTCCAGAGGGCAGGTGCCCCCACTGAGAAGGCCCTATCCCTGGGTGTCGTCCTCCGGCAATCTCTTACCGGTGGGACCCTGAGAAGACCCTCCCTGTGGGAGCGCACTGGACGAAGGGAGCTTGATGCCGGCAGCAGGTGTTCCCTCAGATATCCCGGACCGAAGTCATTTAGGGCTTTATAGGTCATCACCAGCACCTTGAATCTCAATTAATCAGTGGACCACTTGCCTCCAGAAGGTGTGGCTGCTTCATCACTGGAGGTCTACAGGTTGACATCTTGTACAGTAAGCCTCCCTCTATTTAGCCTGAATCTCCTTCCTTATAACGACCTCATTAATTCTGGTCCTGTTCTTTGGGGGCAACTGAAGGTAAGTCAGTTCTGGATGACGAGTCTTCAAATATTTGAAGACTACTTCTATATTTCACCTCGTTTCCCCCCCCTGTAGTTTAAATCGATATCTGGACAGCAGAACAGAACGGAATGGAACGGAACAGAACAGAACAGAACAGGAGCTGGAAGGGACCTTGGAGGTCTTCTAATCCAGCCCCCTGCTCAAGCAGGAGAACCTATACCAAGGGTAGCCAATCTTGGCTCTTTTATGACTCGTGGACTTCAACTCCCAGAATTCCTGAGTCAGCATGACTCAGCTTGGAAACCTCTCCCTTTCCCCTCAGCATGGCTGGCTGAGGAATTCTGGGAGTTGAAGTCCACGAGTCATAAAAGAGCCAAGGTTGCCTACCCCTGACCTATACCATCTCAGACAAGTGACTGTCCACTCTCTTCTTAAAGACCTCCAATGATGGAGCACCCACGATTTGTTGAGGCCAGTTGTTCCACTGGTTAATTGTCCTCATTGTCAGGAACTTTCTCCTTAATTCCAGGTTGCTTCTCTTTGGTCAGTTTCCAACCATTGTTTCTTATCCTGCCCTCTGGTGCTTTGGAGAATAATTTGACACCCCCCCTCTTCTTTGAAGCAGCCCCTCTAATACTGGAACACTGCTATCATGCCCCCCCCTATTTCTTTTTTCTTTCGACAAGCCAAACTCAAGTCCTGCAGCCGTTTTTTGTATGTTTTCATCTCCAAGCCTGCAGCTATTACTATTTTCAAATAGGTTCATCTCTGCAGAGAGGAAGGGTGATTTTCTTGGACTTGAAACCATTCCTCCCTCATCTCAACTGCTTTTGGAGACTACTTGTGGTTACAACCTAGTAAGAAGGGGGAGGGGGAAAAATCAGCCTTCACATGTTCAAAAGGCATTTGTGGACCCATCAAAAACATAGTTTGGAAATTAGAGTCTTTTATAGCTAAAAAGATCACTGCAGACGGGGACTGCAGCCCAGAAATTAAAAGATGCTTACTCCTGGGGAGGAAAGCCATGGCAAATCTAGACAGCACACTAAAAAGCAGAGACATCACCCTGCCAACAAAAGTGCGTATAGTCAAGGCTACGGTCTTCCCAGTTGCAATGTATGGCAGTGAAAGCTGGACCATAAGAAAGGCCGAGCGCCAAAGAATTGAGGCCTTTGAACTCTGGTGCTGGAGAAGACTCCTGCGAGTCCCTAGGACTGCCAAGGCGATCAAACCGGTCAGTCCTAGAGGAGATCAACCCTGACTGCTCTTTAGAAGGCCAGATCCTGAAGTTGAAACTCAAATACTTTGGCCACCTAATGAGAAGGAAGGACTCACTGGAGAAGAGCCTAATGCCGGGAAAGATGGACGGCAAGAGAAGAAGGGGATGACAGAGAATGAGGTGACTGGATGGAGTCACTGAAGCAGCAGGTGTGAGCTTAAATGGACTCCAGAAGATGGTAGAGGACAGGAAGGCCTGGAGGAACATTGTCCACGGGGTCGCGATGGGTCGGACACGACTTTGCAAGTAACAACAACAACAACAAAATAGCTAAAAAAGCAAACATACCTTGCCCCGAATCTCGCCCTGGGGGTTTGCTTTGGTGCTCACTTGCAGAAAAGCTGTGCCTTGAGCTAGGTGGCGTAGGAATTCCGCATCCAGATCCTTCACCACTCCTTGGGCCTAAGTGGGAAAGAAAAGTGCCTGAATAGATTTCCAGGACAGTATGCAGGCAATTCTCGACTTAACGACCATTCGTTTAGTGACTGTTCGAAGTTAAAATGGCCCTGAAAAAAAAAAGCGATGACTTTTGATTGTTTTCACACTTACGACCATTCCAGCATCCCCAGGGTCATGTGATCAGAATTCAGACCCTTGGCCACTGGCTCCTATTTATGGCGGCTGCCATGCCCCCCAGGTCACGCGCTTCCCTTTTGCGACCTCCTGACGAGCAAAATCCAGTGAAGAAGCCAGCTTCAACTTAACAACGCTGTTGCTAAATTGAGCAGCTGCAGGGACTGACTTCACAACTGGGATGTGAAAGGTTGTAAAATGGGGCACAACTCACTTAACAAATGTCTCACTGAACAACAGAAAGGTTGGGCTCGTTTGTGGTCTGCTTGTACAAGCGGTGACTCTTCCGTAGCTGATTAGTCCAGCTATGTGCTTGCAATAGTTCTCTGTGTGGGCTTGTATGTGTGCACAGCCCATATGTGATAAGAGAGAACATTGTACATGTGATTATCTGCTCTCCGTTTAATGGTCTGCCAGCCTAGGTTTTCCAGAGTTCCTTCTTGCTAAGTAGCCCAAGGAAAGAACGGAGGATGCCAGAATGGAACCTGTGATCAATTTTCTTGAGTTTGTTCCGTTTTCCTGTATTTGGAAATTGTGTTTTCTGCCAGAGGTTCACTGAATACCCATCCTGGGAAATGACCCAGGGCAGATGGAATGTCTTTGCATTTTACTAGTGGCAACGTGACATGTCATACAACAGGGAGGATCCCACAACTAGCAAAGACTCACAAGGATTTTTTTCCTATTATTCACTCTCTCTCTCAGTCCAACCCACCTCACAGAGTTGTTGCTATGGGGGAAATATGAGGCGGAAGGAGTATTATTAGACATGTTTGCCTCCTTGGGTTATTTATAATGATGGATGGATGGATGGATGGATGGATGGATGGATGGATATGGAGAGAGAGAGAGAGAGAGAGAGAGAGAGAGAGAGAGAGAGAGAGACAGACAGACAGACAGATAGACAGACAGACACATACATAGATACATAGATGGGTGGGTGGGCAAGCGGACAGACAGACATAGAGGTAGGTGGGTAGATAAGTAGATAGTAGATAGATAGATAGATAGATAGATAGATAGATAGATAGATAGATAGATGGATGGATGGATGGATGGATGGGTGGGTGGGTGGGTGGATGGGTGGGTGGGTGGGTGGGTGGGTGGACGGACAGACAGACAGACAGACAGACAGATAATAGATAGATAGACGGATAGACAGACATAGACAGAGGTAGGTAGAAAGATAGATAGATAGATAGATAGATAGATAGATAGATAGATAGATAGATAGATAGATAGATAGATAGATAGATAGATGGATAGACGGATAGACGGATAGACGGATAGACGGATAGACGGATAGATAGATGGATGAATGGATGGATGGATGAACAAAATCGATAGATGGATGGGTGGATGGATGGATGGATGGATAGACAGCATGACAAAGCATTTCTATCCCAAAGGGTGCATTTTAGCACCTTACCTCCGTGCCATAGAAACTCCTCAACAGTCTCCTGTGCTCTGGGCGGCTGGTCTCGTGAATCTCTCCCAGTTCAGCAAAACCGTGCAAGTGCGCACTCACGGTGCCATCGTCTACCCTGCCCAGGCCAGCCACCACAATTTCATAGTGCAGATGGCAGTGATCGTCCAAGGACACCCAGGCGTGGCCAGCAGAGCCTGTGTGCACCGGAGGGGACACAAATTGCCCAGCCAGAGGGATAGGAAGTTCTACAGGACAAAAGACACAAGTTGTCTATTCAAGAATGCCGGTTTATGGTCTATTAACAAGGGAAGGTACCTGATGCTTTGGCTCCCATTTCCCACAATCCTTGGCCACTTGCCATACTGTCCAGGCCTTATTGTAGCACATCAGAAGCCCTTTAACCCAGCGTTTTTCAAACCTGGCAACTTTAAGATGCCTGGTTTTCAACTCCCGTACACCAGGCTGGGGAATTCTGGGAATTGAAGTCCGTGCATCTTAAAGTTGCTAAGTTTGAAAGCCACTGCTCTGACTTCACTGACCCTGGATAATAAGCAGGCATATACATAGGATGAAGGCTATTGCTAAGCACATTGATTTGTGCTTTAGATTGCAAGCCGCCCTGAGTCTTCGGAGAAGGGCGGGATATAAATGGGATTAAAACAAAAATTCTTTTGAGAATCAGAGCTAGGGCTACATAATATAGCAATTTCCTTTAGCAACACCTAATATTAGGTATTCAGAGCAGAGGGAGAATACAGGGAAGTTACCTGACCGTGGTCTAATTTTCAACTCCTGCTTGAAAATTCAACTTCTGCTCAGCTCTAAACTGCATTTTCAAAACCTGACAATTAAAGGGTTCTCTTGATCCCCTTATTCAAATACTACAGGTAACCCTCATCTTATGACCATTCCTTTAGTGACTATTTGAAATTACAACAGCACGGAAGACAAGGGACTGGTTCTCATACTTATGACCATTGCGGTATCCCCATGGCCATTTGTCGTGTGAACCAATTTGGGGCACTCGGCAACCGGCACGAATTTACGATGTGACCAGCAATTTGCAACCTTCCCAGCCAGCCGGATTCTGACAAGCAAAGTCATTGGGGGCATGATTCACTTAAGAACTGCAGCGGTTAGCTTTACAGTCGTGGCAAAAAAAGGACATAAATTTGGGCACAGCTCACTTAACCACTGCTTTGCTTAGCAACAGAAATCCTGGTCCCATTTGTGGTAGTTAAGTCAAGGACTGCCTATAGCTAAGTTTCACATGGTGCAGCATTTTTAAAGGTGGCAATGACTTCCTCATTTGTACCCCACTGTCTTTCAAATTGGGAGCTTTAAGAGGGGTGGACATCACCTCCCATGCTGGCTGGACCATTCTGGGAGTTGAAGTTCACCCACCTTGACATTGGCATGTTTAGGGAAGACTGATCTACCATCTTGACATCTCTGTCTTTTCACCAGGATGCTCATGTCTGGCTGAGGAAATCTGGGAGTTGAAGTCCATAAGTCTTAAAAGTTGCCAAATCTGGTGGACTTCAACTCCCAGAATTCCTCAGCCAGTATGGCTGGCTGAGGGATTCTGGGAATTCTGGGAGTTGAAGTCCATAAGTCTTAAAAGTGCCAAATCTGGTGGACTTCAACTCCCAGAATTCCTCAGCCAGTATGGCTGGCTGAGGGATTCTGGGAATTCTGGGAGTTGAAGTCCATATGTCTTACAGTTGCCCATCTCGAGCTAGAACAAAAACTTTATTCACATCAACCGCAGGTGATTCTCCTGTTATCTGCCTCAGAGAGTATCTTTTATACACCCTTCATGCGAGTACCTTGATAACGGGCCCAGAGTCCGCTGTAGAGCATGGAGTTTATCTGTCCACGCAGTTCTCCATCCTCAAAATCCTTGGTGGCGACATTTAAGAACAGCTCGTTCTGCAGCAGCATGTGGGCATCGCGCCCGCTGGCTTGGGTCCAGGAGCCACCGGCCTGAAAATAACAAGGATGGTAGGGGAGGGAATAAAAGGTGCAAGGCTTGGTTGGTCCTCTGTAAGTGTGAAGCCAAGGGCATGCAAAGAGGAACAATGCATTTCACACATTTTGAACTCTCTGGTGCTCGCTGGACCAGATGGGCTGCCGTCTACCCCTCCCCAAGTCTTCCCACTCTTCTGCCAGCCAACACTCACCATGCCATCCTTGTAGCTGTGGGTCATGTCATACAAAATGCTGCGTTTGTTTCTTCGGCGGGGTTTGGTCTCCAAGGTGACCCCAATCACCTCGCTTCCCGTTCCGTCCACCTGGATCTAGACAGAAGATTGTCCAAAAGGAACGATCAAAGCCACATTAACTGAATAACAGAATAAAAGAAAAAAACAGAATAACAGCAGACTAACAGGGTTGGAAGGGACCTTGGAGGTCATCTAGTCCACCACCACCACCACCACCCTGCTCAGGCAGGAGAGCCTATACAATTTCGGGACAAAGGGTTGTCCAATCTCTTCTTTAAAACGTCCAGTGTTGGAGCATCCACAACTTCTGGAGGAAAGTCGTTCCACTGATTAATTATCTTCACTGTCCGGAAATGACCAGTCTAGAGAAAAGAAGGACTAGAGGTGACATTCTCGCTGTATTCTAGTATTGGAGAGGCTGCCACAAAGAGGAAGGGGTCATCTTATTTACCAAAGCACCTGTAGGCAGGACAAGAAGAAGTGGGTGGAAACTAATCAAGGACAGAAGCAACCTGGAACTAAGGAGAAACTTCCTAACAGTGGGGATAATTAACCAGTGGAACAACCTGCCTCCAGAAGTTGTGGGTGCTTCATCCCTGGAGGTTTTTAAGAAGCGACTGGAAAGCCTTGGTGGAGCGGTGGGCTAATGCCTCCTTAAGTAACACCAGCTGCCTGCAATTAGTGCACGTTCGAGTCCCACCAGGCTCAAGGTTGACTCAGCCTTCCATCCTTCCGAGGTAGGTAAAATGAGGACCCAGATTGTTGGGGGCAATTAAGCTGACTTTGTAATAATGCCGCTTGGGTGTGTGTGTGTGAAAGCCCTAATAAGCTGGCATATACATAGAATGAAGGCTACTGCTAAGCTTGTAAGCCGCCCTGAGTCTTCGGGGAAGGGCGGGATATAAATGGAATTTTAAAAAATGGTATATAGGTCTCCTGCTTGCGCAGGGGGTTGGACTAGAAGATCTCCAAGGTCCCTTCCAACTCTGTTATTCATTGCAACGGTCCATCTTTTGGAAGGCATGAAAAGGCTGAATTTAGCAGAAAATTTTGATTCTGTTCCCCTGTTCCCCTGCCCTGATTACCACATCAATTTTATTTTATTATTTTATTTTAGTGGTTTAGTTTAGTAGTTTAATAGTGTAGTGGAGGCTGGGCTAGGACAGGGTTTTTCAACCTTTTCACCCATTGTTACCACTTTTAGGATATGGCAACATCCGAGGACCACCAGTCGCCTAGCAAGGTGTCAACAACTTGATGACCACCCCGCTCCCAAAAAGGAAAAAAGTGATGAAGTACAGGTAGTCCTCGATTTACAACAGTTCGCTTAGTGACTGTTCGAAGTTACAGTGGCACTGAAAAAAGTGCCCCCCAAGCCGCAGCCAAGCAAGACACCTGCCTACCTGCCTGCCTGGCGGCGCTCTTCCTCCTGTCCGAAGTTTTCATTGTTGTGAGCATTTCTGTTGAGGATTGGCAGCAGGGGTGGGGTGGGGGGTTGGGTTTTATTTCTTCCCCTCTGCTGGTTGGTTGCAGCAGGTTTTGGTCACTTCACATGACCCTAGGACACTGTGACCATCATAAATATGAATCAGGCGCTGATCCTGGCGCTTCCGCTGAGCCCTGACAGCCCTGCAGCTCCAGCCGTCTCTTGCTCAGGCTTGTGTGGTGCTGCCACCAGTTCAGCTCATTCCCCTCCCCCACTACCACTTTTCTAGGATGGTCGCGTACCACCTGCCAGGTGCCAATGTACCACAGGTGGTACCCGTACCACTGGTTGAAAAGCCCTGAACTAGAAGACCTCCAAGGTCCCTCCCAGCTCTATTCTGATTCTGATTCTGAGATCGGACCGCCACTTGTCTGAAATGGTATAGGTTTTCCTGCTTGGGCAAGGGGTTGGACTAGAAGACCTCCAAGATCCCTTCCAACTCTGCTAGTCTATTATCTGTTATCAAGAAATTTCTCCTTAGTTCTAGATTGCTTCTCTCCTTGACGAGTTTCCCTCCATTGCTTCACTGACCTTCATATTTCTCAAGTGTTAATGTGCTTTTCCCCATCCGTTCAGAAGGAACCACAGACTTGCCAATGTTGATAGCTTTTTTTCCCTACTGTGTCCCCATGACAATGTCCCCAGTCCTTCTAATGGAGTGCAGATAGTCCTTGACTTGCAACAGTTCCAGGGGTGGAATTCAGCCAGTTCGCACCGGTTTGGGAGAACTGGTAGCTAAATTTTGCAGAACTGGTAGCTAAATTTTGCAGCATTCAGAGAACCGGATGGCTTCCAGAAGTCCAGTCTAAGCCTGGGAGGCCTGGAGGAGCCTTGCCAGGCCTAGAATGGCCCTCTGGAAGTGCATGGATGCCACTTCCGGAAGTCCGTTCTAGGCCTGGGAGGCCTGGAGGAGCCTTGCCAGGCCTAGAATGGCCCGCTGGAAGTGCGTGGATGCCACTTCCGGAAGTCCGTTCTAGGCCTGGGAGGCCTGGAGGAGCCTTGCCAGGCCTAGAATGGCCCGCTGGAAGTGCGTGGATGCCACTTCCGGAAGTCCGTTCTAGGCCTGGGAGGCCTGGAGGAGCCTTGCCAGGCCTAGAATGGCCCGCTGGAAGTGCGTGATGCCACTTCCAGAAGTCCGTTCTAGGCCAGGGAGGCCTGGAGGAGCCTTGCCAGGCCTAGAATAGCCCGCTGGAAGTGCGTGGTGCCACTTCTGGAAGTCCGTTCTAGGCCTGGGAGGCCTGGAGGAGCCTTGCCAGGCCTAGAATGGCCCGCTGGAAGTGCGTGGATGCCACTTCCGGAAGTCTGTTCTAGGCCTGGGAGGCCTGGAGGAGCCTTGCCAGGCCTAGAATGGCCCACTGGAAGTGCGTGATGCCACTTCCAGAAGTCCGTTCTAGGCCAGGGAGGCCTGGAGGAGCCTTGCCAGGCCTAGAATGGCCCGCTGGAAGTGCGTGGTGCCACTTCTGGAAGTCCGTTCTAGGCCTGGGAGGCCTGGAGGAGCCTTGCCAGGCCTAGAATGGCCCGCTGGAAGTGCGTGGATGCCACTTCCGGAAGTCCGTTCTACACCTGGGAGGCCTGGAGGAGCCTTGCCAGGCCTAGAATGGCCCAACAGAAGTGCGTGATGCCACTTCCGGAAGTCCGTTCTAGGCCTGGGAGGCCTGGAGGAGCCTTGCCAGGCCTAGAATGGCCCGCTGGAAGTGTGTGATGCCACTTCCGGAAGTCCGTTCTAGGCCTGGGAGGCCTGGAGGCGCCTTGCCAGGCCTAGAATGGCCCAACAGAAGTGTGTGATGCCACTTCTGGAAGTCCATTCTAGGCGTTGGAGGACCAGGCCTGTATTGAATAAGAGAACTGGTTGTTCAGGTATTTGAATTCCACCACTGAACAGTTCATTTAGTGACCACGGCAACGAAAACAGGGCCCTGTGACTGTTTTTCCACACTTAGAACCGTTGCATCATCCCTGAAGGCCAGAAGGTGATGAAAAGATGAACACGTGACCCCGCGACACAGCAACCATCATCAATATGAACCTGTTGCCAAGTATCCAAATTTTGACCACGTTGGATAATGCAGTTGTCGTAAATGTGAAAGATGGTCATAGGTCACTTTTTTTAATGCCGTTGTAACGTCAAACACTGTTTAGTAACCGTCACTAAATGAATGGTTGTACGTTGAGGACCGTATTCAGTAGCAAGATCAGGAAGGGCTCTAGAGCAGGGGTGTCCGACTCGCAACGTCACGTGACGTGTCGCGACATATCACAACTTTTTTTCCCCCCGTTGCTCACAATGGGGTGGGGCGTGGTTTCGGCATGACGCATTCGGCATGATGTGGGCCGGCAGTTTTGACACCCCTGCTCTAGAGACCCCAGGTGCTTAGGAGCTGTACACAGTTGTGGGGCTTGAGTTGTGCTCTCCTGCTACCGTCGCATGTGCAAAACTATCAGGGGTGCCAGCAAAAGTTCCCTCCTACCTGATACTCCCACGTCCCGTTTTCATGTAGCACAACCTTGGCAGAGCCCACTGCCCCTGTGTGGGTGGGTATCAGCGCATTTGCTCCACAAAGCACACTCTGTATGGCTGGAAGAGAGAGAGAGGGAGAGAGAGGGTGGGTGGGAAGCGATGCTTGTCGGATGACAATGTAGTTAGGTGAGCATGCTGACGGGGGAATTCTGGGAGCTGAAGTCCACATTTCTTACAGTTTGAAAACAACCGCAAGCTCTTTCTTGACTCATGGCCACAACCTGAGTCCAAAATTGCTGCTGCTAAGCGAGACAGTTGTTAAGTGAAGTTTGCCCCGTGTTATGACCTTTCTTGCCAGAGTTGTGAAGTGAATCACTGCAATCTTAAGTTAGTTACATGGTGGTTAAGTGAATCTGGATTCCCTCTGCGTGTAAGAAGCTTGCAAAAGGGGATCACATGATGCTGCAACCATCGTAAGTGTGAGCCAGTTGCCAAGCATTCAAATTTCACTCACGTGACTGAGGGGATGCCGCAATGATCGTAAGTGTGAAAAGCAGTCATAAGCCACTTTTTTCCAGTGGCGTTGTAACATTGGAATGGTCAGTAAATGAATGAATGGTCAGTAAATGAATGTTTGTAAGTCTAGGACTACTTGTACTTAATGTGCACAAAATTTATGTGTGTGTGTGTGTGTGTGTGTGTGTGTATGTATATGTATAAATGTATATGTATATGTATATATACATATATGTATATGTATATATGTATATGTATATATGTATATGTATATGTATATATGTATGTATATATATATGTGTGTGTGTATATGTATATATATATGTATATGTATATGTATATATGTATGTATATATATATATGTGTATGTGTGTATTGAATAAGAGAACTGTATTGAATAAGAGAACTGGTTGTTCAGGTATTTGAATTCCACCACTGAACAGTTCATTTAGTGACCACGGCAACGAAAACATACATATATATGTATGTCTATATATATGTGTGTATGTATGTATGTGTGTATGTATGTATGTGTGTATGTATGTATGTGTATATATATGTGTGTGTATGTATATATGTATATGTATATGTATATATATGTATATATGTGTGTGTACACACATATACATATATACATACATACATACATATATATATATGTGTGTGTGTGTGTGTGTGTGTGTATGTATATATATGTATATATGTGTGTGTACACACATATACATATATACATACATACATACATATATATATATGTGTGTGTGTGTGTGTGTGTGTGTGTGTGTGTGTGTGTACACACACACACACACACACACTTTTCTGGCTACATCAATGCCGAAAGCTCATAAACCCTGCAAGGAGAAGTGTAGCCAGGATGAATAAGACATGGGAGCCCAAACCCCACTCACTGTCACAGCTTCTCCGGACTGTGATGTGCCCAGCTAACTTGCGACGGACTCCCCCTTCCACCTCTGCGGTCATCCTCAGCTGCCCTTGTGCCAGCCAGTGCATCTCCTGACTCCCCAATTCGACCAGCACCTCTGCAAAATCGGGGTCCTGGGAATGACAGCGAAAGCAGGCAAGCAAACAGCAGCAGCTTCGTTAAGTGTTCCCAACGCCACTCGAAACGGGGTTTTAAAATGTCGGCTTACCTGTAAGGTGACATTAGCCAGAACCTGCCTCAGAACATTGTCCTGGTGTAAGATTTGCACCCTTAGAGAGATCCGGTCCGATTCTGCAAGAAAGCGGAGAAACAATTCACGCCATGAGCAGTGGTTGCAAGTCATTTTTTTCCCCCACTATGGTCACAACTTTGAGGAGTTGCTAAATGAATGCTCATATGTTGAGGGCTGCTTGTAAAAGTGAGAAAAATCCTTCCGCAATGGGCATCAGAGCTGGTCTACACCTGTTATTCTTTTCTCCAGTCTTGTGTAGTTCACGTTCCATCTCGGGACTTTTCTATAGATTGAGCAGTTAAAACAGGGGTCTTCAAACTTGGCCCTTTTACGACTTGTGGACTTCAACTCCCAGAATTCCTCAGCCAGGCAGACTGGCTGAGGAATTCTGGGAGTTGAAGTCCACAAGTCGTAAAAGGGCCAGGTTTGAAGACCCCAGAGTTAAAACATGGAATTGGTTCTTGCTGATATACAGCAGCATTTGCCTTCATTTAGCTTTACTTTTTCTTTCTAAGATTGCCTGCAAGTCATTAATGGGGCATTAAAGATAGTTTTAGGGACGCGGTGGCTCAGTGGGTTAGGACGCTGAACTTGTCAATCAGAAGGTCGGCAGTTTGGCGGGTCGAATCCCGAGTGCCGCGTAGCACAGTGAGCGCCTGTTACTCGTCCCAGCTTCTGCCAACCTAGCAGTTCGAAAGCACGTAAAAATGCAAGTAGAAAAATAGGGACCACTACGGTGGGAAGGTAACAGCGCTCCGTGCGCCTTTGGCGTCTAGTCATGCCGGCCACATGACCATGGAGACGTCCTCGGACAAGCGCTGGCTCTTTGGCTGTGAAACGGAGATGAGCACCGGCCCCTAGAGTCGGAAACGACTAGCACGCATGTGCGGGGGAACCTTTACCTTTACCTTTAAAGATAGTTTAATTCACATTTGGTCTTTTATCCATCTCCTTGTGATATGGAACCCACACAAAACTCTGGTGGCAGCCCAGTGTTACTGGACTGGACTGGTTCTGTCTTAACTAACTGGATGAGAGAATAGCAGGTTAACAGAGCTGGAAGGGACCTTGGAGGTCTTCTAGTCCAACCCCCTGCTCAGGCAGGAAACCCTACACCATTTCAGACAAATGGTTGTCCAGTCTCTTCTTAAGAGCTTCCAGTGTTGGAGCACCCACAATTTGTGGAGGCAAGTCGTTCCACTGATTAATTGTTCTCACTGTTAGGAAATTTCTCCTTAGTCCTAGGTTGCTTCTCTCCTTGAAGAGAACTTTCTCAGTCATGACTTGCTCCTTCCTTGTGGCCTTGCTCACTTTTTTCTGCCGACTCCAGAAACCCCTTAGTAACCAGGACAAAATGCAGATTGTTCTCTGTGTCGCTCAGGGTGAGCATAGCGATGCCCCCCATGTTAAGATGAGTCGGGTCCACGGACGTCAAGATGGCGCTGAAAGTCTCTGAAAGAACAGAAGAGAATAAATAAGACCTTATTGGGGTGGGTGTCAGCGGCCGACTGAAATATCTGGAGGTGATTAGAAAGTGGGATTATAGCGACCATCATTTCTTGTTTTCTCTCTTTTTTTTTCTTGAGGATTCAAAGTGGGTCCATTTCCATGTTCTCAGACCTATAAGGTAGTTTGTGAGCCAAAATAAACTCGTGTCAGCCCTCAGGACACAGATGAGGAAAAAGACACCACAAGAAATATTAGAATTCTACCCTATTGACATAGTGTCAACGCTACAAACAAACTTGCTGAAGCCATATCCACTTCATTTTTGGTTGCCGCAGAATTGGGAGGGGTGTGTGTGTGTGCTTTTAAGTTTAGACAAAACAATAAATTGCCCTGTGGGTACCAAGGTCATTACTGCCTGAATTTTGGCGGATGTTTCAAACATCCGTTAGAAAGCCCGCCAATGTAGATAATTGGGGAATGTGATTTATGACATTATTACTGGGGTGGGAAATTTAACTTTGTAACACAGTAATCTTTGGGAGGGAACTTCAGCCTTGGTTTCACTTTTATTTATTTATTTATTTATTAATTTAATTTATATACTTTTGATTGTGCCTATACTTTGTAGACGAATAAATATGTTCTTTAAGTTAACCTCTTGCCTTGAAGTTCTGTTTTTACTGGTCTCATGTATGGGAACCATGACACATAGCCTCTAATGTTAAATTTTTGAAACCTAGCAGCATTTCCTTTTCTATCTCTCTTATATCAAAGACAGGGAAGCCAAAGCAATCTTGACTTTCTTTATCACATTTGTCTCTTTTCCTAATAGTTGCTTCTTACTTTTTCACAGCCTTCTCTGTAAACCTTTACATCAGGGGTAGCCAACTTCGGCAATAGTAAGACTTGTGGACTTCAAATGCCACAATTCCCCAGCATGGCTGCCTGAGGAATTCTGGGAGTTGAAGTCCACAAGTCTTAAAGTTGCCGAGATTAGTGTATCCTAAATTTCAACATTCAAACATGGCCTTCACCATTCTGGGTCCCACTGTGTGTCTTGAACTACAAGTCCCAGAATACTTAGCAGCTAGATTCCAATTGCTGAAAATTTCATGAATTGTAGTCCACAAATCCTAGAGTTGCCAAGTTTGGACAACCCTGCTCTGCATCTAGTGAGCTTTTAACCAAATCAAATCTATACCCTAAATTTCAACATTCAAACATGGCCTTCATCATTCTGGGTGCCATTGTGTGTCTTGAACTACAAGTCCCAGGATACTTAGCAGCCAGATCCCAACTCTTGGAATTTCTGGGAGTTGTAGTTTAACACCTGGAAGAAAAGAAAAGCCACAAAGCCAGAGGAGGTCAGGTTCAACCCTGTTAAGGTAATAATTTAACAGCTAAACATCTTATGTAATAACATAAGAAGATATAATGTCAGCACCCCACCGTCCTGTGCGCTCCCACAGAGAGGGCCTCCTCAGGGTGCCACCGCTCAAGGAATGTCGGCTGGTGGCCCCCAGGGGGAGGGCATTCTCAGTGGGTGCGCCAGCCCTCTGGAACAGCTTACCAACCGAAATCCGGATGGCCCCCGACCTCCGTACCTTCCGACGCGACCTAAAAACCTTCCTGTTCCAGCAGTCTGGCCTGGCATGATAGCTTTAATTGGGGTCCCAGTTTGTTTTTACTATTGTTTTTTATTGTTTTTTATTGTTCAATCTGTATACCTTCCTTCCTCTGTACACCGCCCCGAGTCCCTCGGGAGAAGGGCGGTCTATAAAAACAAATAAATAAATAAATAAATAAATATAATGTAATGCAATGTAATGTAAGGTGGATGATGCAATGATAGGAATGACTCAGCAGGGTCTGTGTCTCTTTAAAAACAAGCAGGATCTGTATCCCTTTAAGAGCCTGAGTATAAAAGGGAAGGGTTTGCTGGAGTGTCTCTCTCTCTCTCTCTCTCTCTCTCTCTCTTTTGTCCGTTTCCTGCTGTAACTGCTGTTTGTTGGAGTTTGCTGTATTACCACGTGTATGTATATTGTTCCTGGTGTATGATATTGTAGATAGTGTAATATAAATCACCATTTAATACAAAGCACTGTTTACTGTATTTACTCCTGGGTTATCTCAGCGCAATAAGAGTGTGCATGCTCTGACAAACCCTTATTTAGGTTGGCCCAGGCAGCTTGAGATGATATTCTATTTTAAGGATGCCTTCTCTTTTGAACCAGATTTGTGGACTCTTTGTGTGACTTGGAAGGTTAAAAAGTTCCCCAAGATAACCCTAGCTACCTAAACCACAGATTACCTGCAAAGAGAGCCCGATGCTTGACAATCTGGCCTTGAACCTGCCCTGCAGGATGAGTCTGGGTGATCAGGGTAATGCGCATTTGATCCACCTTCAACATTCGGATGGAGGCCTTCTGCAAATTCCGCCACATGCCACAGATCTAGGAAAGAAGAAAAGACGAGGACTGAGGAGAAAGCATGGAATGAAACCCGGGGGCCCCCAAACCAATAATCAAGGCTCACTGTATTGCACTGTAATGCACTGCAATGTGCAGTGGAGGAATTCCCACCAGGAAACAATGAGAGAGACTCCTATAGACAAAAGGAGAGTGCCGTGTGCCTCACATTGTAGAGGGTCCCCTAGCAGGTGGGACTAGAAGACCTCCAAGGCCCCTTCCAGCTCTATTCTGAACTGATTGAAGTCCACTTACCATACCATCTTGGAAGATGGTGCCCTGTTGTACGGGATGTTCAAAAAGGACAGTCCCGTCTGGCTCCAAGAAACGGACACGGATTGGCTGGCTCAGCCTAGACAAGAAGGAGAGGATGTGAACAGAATTTAGCACTTCAATAATAGGAATATTCATTTTATTTTATTTTATTTTATTTTATTTTATTTTATTTTATTTTATTTTATTATTTTATTTTATTATTTTATTATTTTATTTTATTTATTTTATTTTATTTTATTTTATTTTATTTTATTTTATTTTATTATTATTTTATTTTATTTTATTTTATTTTATTTTATTTTATTTTATTTTATTTTATGATGGAGCACCCATGATTTCTGGTGGCAAGCTGTTCCACTGGTTAATTGTTCTCCCGGTTAAGAAGTTTCTCCTTAATTCCAGGTTGTTTCTCTCTTTGATTAGTTTCCATCCATTGTTTCTTGTCTTGCCTTCTGGTGCTTTGGAAAATCCGTTGACTCTCTCCTCTTTGTGGCAGCTCCTCAAATACTGGAATATTGCTATCACATCCCCCCCACTAGTCCTTCTCTTCTCTAGACTGGCCATACCCAATTCCAATCTAACTTTAAAATTTGTTGTTGTTGTTAGTTGCGAAGTTGTGTCCGACCCATCGCGACTCTATGGACAACATTCCTCCAGGCCTTCCTGTCCTCTACCATCTTCTGGAGTCCATTTAGGCTCATGCCTCATGCTTCAGTGACTCCATCCAGCCACCTCATTCTCTGTCATCCCCTTCTTCTCTTGCCCTCGATCTTTCCCAGCATGAGGCTCTTCTCCAGTGAGTCCTTCCTTCTCATTAGGTGGCCAAGGTACTTGAGTTTCAACTTCAGGATCTGGCCTTCTAAAGAGTAGTCAGGGTTGATCTCCTCTAGGACTGACCGGTTTGATCGCCTTGCAGTCCAAGGGATTCGCAGGAGTCTTCTCCAGCACCATAGTTCAAAGGCCTCAATTCTTTGGCGCTCAGCCTTTCTTATGGTCCAAATTTCACAGCCATACATTGCAACTGGGAAAACCATAGCCTTGACTATACACACTTTTGTTGGCAGGGTGATGCCTCTGCTTTTTAGTGTGCTGTCTAGATTTGCCATGGCTTTCCTCCCCAGGAGCAAGCGTCTTTTAATTTCTTGGCTGCAGTCCCCATCTGTGGTGATTTTGGAGTCCAGGAAAATAAAATCTGTCACTACCTCCATTTCTTCCCCATCTATTTGCCCAGAATTGAGAGGGCCGGATGCCATGATCTTGGTTTTCTTAATGTTTAGTTTCAACCCAACTTTTGTACTCTCCTTCTTCACTTCACTTTAAAATAAAAATATATTTTTTTTAAAAAAAGGGTGCACTTTCAGAGAGGTCAGATCACCGCTAAAGAGTTAGGGACAAAGGCCGCTCTTTCCCCAACGCTCCCCAAAACCGTGCAAATCTTTACATAAATAAATAACGGAAAACAGGGCTTTTGGCAGCCAAAAACAATTCCTCTCCCCGCTTCTGCCCCCCACCCCACCCCAAAAATCCTCTCCAAAGGCAGAGGGAGCTTCTAGGCTTCTCTGGGGTTGAGAAGCTGTCATGTTTTGGCCTTGCTGGGAATCATAACAACCACGAACGCTGCTATAGGGATCAGAGTGCACATGTGGAAATTAGTCATCACTTGGCTATGCAAAGGCCTGGGGGGGGAAACGGGGGGGGGGGGGTTGGGGGAGAGACACGATGTGTCCCTGCACTACAGAGGCTGTGTGCAGTTCAGCTCGTGCAGTGAACTGAAGGCAGATTTCGTAATTGGGGGAGGAGAGGTTAATCAATCAACATCGACACCCCCCTCCCCATCTGCTTCCCCAGCCATGCGCCAGGCAGAGATAGAGAAAACCCCCACGAAAGATTAAGAGTAAGCAGAGGCTGAAGGGCTGGGAGGATAAAGCACCCAAATTGTTCATTGGACCGTGACCCCTCTTCCCCCCCCCCACTTCTCGTCCTCTCTCCCTCCCCCTTCCCCACCCTTCTGGCTTTCCAATTTGTATTTAGTCATCCTCATCCTAACTATAGGGGGGTGGTGAGGGAGCAGGAAAATGCTTTGGACCAGGGATGAATCTGCTGCAAAGCCAAGCTAGAATTCTCCAGTGCCTGGTGTTTCCGGTAAAGCGATTGGAGAAACACGGCTGCTTATTAGAATGGAGTACAGTGTACAAGGATGAAGAAAGTGTGTGTGTATGTGTGTGTGTGTGTGTGTGTGTGTGTTGGTGGTGGAGAGGACAGCGGCTGAACTTAAACCCAAGGAGGAGTTTTACATTTATCTTCTCGTGGGATCAGTTCAGGTGTTCTGCTAAGCATGTCTAGCTGGGGAATTCTGGGAGGTGAGGTCTTAAAGTTGCCAAGGTTGGGCATCCCATTGGCGGCTTCTCCCTGGCTGAAGTTGTTAAAGCCAGGGATAGGTGGTCACCGTTCATCGTGGCATCAGGCAGATCCCTACACTGACCCAGCAGGTTCAACTAAATGACCTTTAAATTCCCTTCCAGCTCATACATTTTGTGATTCTTCCATTTTGTCTTGAACGGGATGGGTTGGGTCTGGCCGCTTATGGGAAATTCCTCCACCCCATCTCTATGCATAAAGGCCTGGAGACTAAAACATATGAAGAACGGTTGCAGGAAGTGGGTATGGCCAGTCTGGAGAAAAGAAGGCCCAGGGGGGACATGACAGCAATGTTGCAGTATCTGAGGGGCTGCCACAAAGAAGAGGGAGTCAAGCTATTCTCCAAAGCACCCGAAGGCAGGACAAGAAGCAACGGATGGAAACTAATCAAGGAGAGAAGCAACCTAGAACTAAGGAGAAACTTCCTAACAGTGAGGACAATTAACCAGTGGAGTGACTTGCCTTCAGAAGCTGCGGGCGCTCCATCACTGGAGGTTTTTAAGAAGACACCAGACAGTCACTTGTCTGAAATGGTATAGGTCCTCCTGCTTGAGTAGGGGGCTGGACTAGAAGACCTCCAAGGTCCCATCCCAGCTCTATTCAGATTCTGAATCTACAGGGGGACATTAGACGGAGACACGAGTGAGACTCGCCCACCTTTCATAGTTAATGGAGAAGATCAGATGCAACTGCGTGAAAGTGAATCTGGCTTTGGCCACCGCGCTGGTTGCAGCCCCCTTCGGATCTGAGCCTCCGATCAGCAACGCCACAAAATCTGAGAAACCAAAAAAGAAGTTGGTGTGATCTGACATTGCACACAACCTGGAAATAAATTCACGTACACAGTCTTTATTCTTTAAATACAGATAGTCCTTGACTTACGAACGATCGCTTAGTGGCAGTTCAAAGGAATGATGGACCTTTCTGGGGGGTACTTCCAATCCAGATTTGAAATTACGACGGTTGGAGGGTTCTGACTGTACAGGTAGTCCTCGATGTACGGCCACAATTGAGCCCAGAATTTATGTTGCTAAGTGAGGCCTTTGTTCAGTGAGTTTTACCCCATTTTACAACTTTTCTTGTGGAAGCCAATCACTGCAGCTGTTAAGTTAGTAACACGGTTGTTAAGTGAAGCTGGCTTCCTCAGTGATATTGCTCGTCATGAGGACGCAAAAGGGGATCGCAGGACCTTGGGACACAGCAACCGTCGTAAGTATGAACCACTGGCCAAGCATCCGAATTTCGATCACATGACCGTGGGGATGCTGCAAAGGGCGTAAGTGTGAAAAACGGTCATAAGTCCTTTTTTTCAGTCCCATTGTAACTTTGAATGGTTACTAAATGAACTGTTGTAAGTCGAGGACTACCTGTGCTTGGTGGGCTATATTCGGTTTGGAGAGGCACAGGGTACAACTGAGCCCAGAATTTCCGTTGCTAAGTGAGACAGTTGCTAAGCAGTTCTGCCCCGCTTCACGACCTTTCTTGCCACAGTTTGTTCCCTGAATAAGTGCAGTTGTTAAGTTAGCAACACAGTTGTTAAGTGAATCTGGATTCCCCGTTGATTTTGCTTGTCAGAAGTTCGCGAGAGGGGATCACGTGATCCCGGGATAGTGCAACCGTCATAAATATGGACCGGTTGCTAAGGATCTGAATGTAAATCACATGACTTTCCTGGGTCAAGAGGTCACAAAAGGGAATCCCATGACCTTGGGACACAGCGATGGTCATAAGTATGAACCACTGGCCAAGCATCCAAATTTCAATCAGGTGAATGATCGATGGGGATGCTGCAATGGTTATAAGTGTGAAAAATGGTCGTAAGTCACTTTTTCAAGTGCCATTGTAACTTCGAACGGTCATTAAACAAACTGTTGTAAGTTGAGGACTACCAGCCCTGAATGCGTCTGGAAGATAAAAGTCTGTAACACTACATCCTATGGTTACACACAAACACACACACACACACACACACACACACACACACACATAGTGGTGGGATTCAAATAGGTGAACAACCGGTTCTCTGCTTGGATGCCGCTTCTGGAAGTCCATTATAAGAGCCTTGGTGGAGCAGTGGGCTAATGCCTCCTTTAAGTAACACCAGCTGCCTGCAATTAGTGCAGGTTCGAGTCCTACCAGGCTCAAGGTTGACTCAGCCTTCCATCCTTCCGAGGTAGGTAAAATGAGGACCCAGATTGTTGGGGGCAATTAAGCTGACTTTGTAATAATGCCGCTTGGGGGTGTGTTTGTGTGAAAGCCCTAATAAGCAGGCATATACATAGAATGAAGGCTACTGCTAAGCTTGTAAGCCGCCCTGAGTCTTCGGAGAAGGGCGGGATATAAATGGAATTAAAATAAATAAAATAAATAAATAAATTCTGGGCCTGGGCAACAAAAAATTAGCTACCGGTTCTGCAAAAGTGGTGCGAACCAGATGAATCCCACCACTGCATGCACCCTGGAATCAGGTCCTGGGCCCCAGCTGACCCATACCTATCTGGCTGTCGTCTCGGATCAAGTCCTCAGAGCTGAAGTAGGCCCGGTCGTTGTAGTTCCTGTGTAAACCATCTTCTCTCTCCTGAAAGTATTCCATCTTGTCAAACAGCTGCTGCTCATATCTTTTCTCCAGGGTGTTGGCAGGGGCTGCATGAGGAGAACAGAAAGAGAGAGGAAGCATCAAAGATAAGAGCCATCTGCACACAGGGTGTCCTCGACTTACGACCACAATCGAGGCCAGGAGTTTCGTTGCTTAGTGAGACGTTTGTTAAGTGAATTCTGCTCCACTTTACCACCTTCCTTGCCGCCGTTGTTAAGTGAATCACCGCAGTGGTTAAATTAGTCACACGGTTGTTAAGTGAATCTGGTTTTCCCGTTGCAAAAGGGGGGGTGTCACATGACCCTGGGACACTGCGACAGTCATAAATGTGATCCAGCTCCTAAACATCATGTGATTATGGGGATGCTGCAGTGGTCTTAAGTGTGAAAAACGGCCATCAAACAGTCAGTAAATGAACTGTTGAAAGTCAAGGAGTACCTACATCTGTTCCGTGAAGTATACTGATTAACAGTTTGCTTCAGGAGCCAGCTCAAGATGCTAGTTTTGACCTTCAAGTCCTTCCTGCAGTGGTGAGATTCAGCCGGTTCACACCATTTCGTCAGAACCGGTGCCTAATTTTTTGTTGCCCAGGCCCAGAACGGACTTCTGGAAGTGGCATCAACACAGAGAACCGGTTGTTCGCGTATTTGAATCCCACCACTGCCTTCACGGCATGGGACTGGCTATTCGAAGGATAGCCTCGTCCCATTGCACCTGTCCATCCCATCAGATCCTGCCATGGAGTTACACAAGAGACCCTGTGGCACCTACTCTGCGGAAACATTATCCCTCAAGGTGAGTGTTATGTATTGGGCTTGTGGTGTTACACCACGTGCGTTGCTGGAGAGGCTAACGGCTCTCCAGCAACCCAGACAAGCTGTCTCCAGTCCTGCAATTGGTTAGCCCTGGAGGCAAGACTGGGTTCAACCCTATTGGCTGCCGCCTAGGGGCTAGACTATATATTGTGGCTGGTTGTGGCCCAAGCCTCCAGTACAGTTCCAGCAAGAATAAAAGCATGAGTTAGTCTGTACTCAGACTCATGTCATCATTCCTGCTCCCAAGAGCCCACGACTTAACAGTGAGGAGGGCACCATCTCTGCCCTTTTTCTAGATGTCCCTCAAAACCTGCTTGTGCTGACAGCCCAAAATGATTTCCCATGACAACAATGTAGAAAAGTCATTTCTTCCAGGAAATGTTTCAAGCTGCTAAGAGTAGGCAAAGCCTGGAGATTTCCAGGGTGGTCCAATCTTGGTTAAACGGTTTCAAAACCAGCCAAGGAGAGCTAACCGTTGCCACCCAGCCTTATAGTGCCATGGTATGAAATAATAATAACAACTAGATAAACAATGGCTCTTTGCAGTTTATCATTCCAGAGAGGATTTCCTTATCAGATCCCTTAATGACTGCAACAACAGCAGAGCCTCTGAAGTACTTGAAAACGTCTTAAACTTCAGGGAAATATTCAGAGGTGTATCTGCCTTGAAAGTAGCCTTTGTTGAACTGTGCGGCACAGTCAAACATCAGGAGCTGACCCTGGAAGAAATTATGACCTAATTTTGCATAAATTACTGCTAAGCTTGTAAGCCGCCCTGAGTCTTTGGAGAAGGGCGGGATATAAATGGAATTAAAATAAAATTAAAAAAAGTCATAAAATGCTTTTTATAAAATCTGCCAATTTTTTTCCCCAATTCCACAGTAGTCAGGGATCCTAGAATTTGGATGCATTTCGTACGTTTGCACACTGAAGTGACTCGGTTGACAAAGTTTTACCCTACGCTGCCTGTTTCACCCAGTTAAAGATTATAGACACGAGACTTCTGGTTGATAAATGCATGGATGAGGGGAATAAAAGCCTCTCTTTCCCCCTAGTGTGTGAAAACAAAAATAAGGCAGGTTGAGGAAACAGCATTTGAACCACAGGACACAAGAAGAGAAAAAGAAGAGAACTTAGAAGGACAGAGTCAGAAGGGACCTTGGAGGACATCTAGTCCAACCCCCTGCTCAGGTAGGAAACCCTATACCATTCCAGACAAATAGCTGTCTAGACTCTTCTTGAAAACCACCAGTGATGGAGCATCCACAGCTTCTGGAGGCAGGTTGTTCCACTGATTAACTGTTCTCACTGTCAGGAAATTTCTCCTTAAATTCTAAGTTGGTTCTCTCCTTGATAGGTTTCTGTCTGTTATTTCTTGTCCTGCCCTCAGGTGCTTTGGAGAATAGCTTGACTCCCTCTTCTTTGGGGCAGCCCCTCAGATATTGGAGCACTGCTATCATGTCACCCCTAGTCCTTCTTTTCATTAAACTAGACCTACCCGATTCCTGCAAGTTCTTCATATGGTTTAGCCTCCAGTCCCCTGATCATCTTTATTGCTCTTCTCTGCACTCTTTCTAGAATCTCCACATCATTTTTGTACGGCGGTCACCAAAACTGGATGCAGTAGATCAGGGGTCTTCAAACTTGGGGCCCTTTTATGATTCGTGGACTTCAACTCCCAGAATTCCTCAGCCAGCGTGCCTGGCTGAGGAATTCTGGGAGTTGAAGTCCACGTTCGAAGACCCCTGCAGTAGATAGAAACGACGGCTCCTCCTGACACCCACCAACGATCTTCTCTTTCAAAATAAGACCCGCATCCTTCTTCACAGTCTTACACACGTGCTGGGCAGACGTACAAAAGAATCGAGACGCCGCTATTATAGGCCTTGGGTCTGGTATATGGGGCCAATGCTGGGACTGAATTGCCCCAATATCTCTGGGGAAAAGAGGCAGAAAAAGGGGTTTCCCAACACTTGTAGTGTGTGTGTGTGTGTGTGTGTGTGTGTGTGTGTGTGTATGTGTCCCTGGATTCCCACTCATTTCCCACGGAGCAGCGTCAGGATGGAGAATCCCACATGTGAAAGGAACGGGGAGAATTTACGGCCTCCAACTCTGATGATTCATGCTGCCCAAAGGTGTTTTTTATTTATGATTTTCAAACGCATCTTTGGGTGGCATTTTGTAAACGGCTAGGCGAGAGGCCACAGGCCGCAGGCTTCAGATGGAAGCAAGACCTCCTTGTGCAATCCACCACAAAAGGACAAGGTCTGCCTTTCACTCCGCTTCCCTCGTACTCCCAAGTAAAATACCCCGAACGGAAAATCAACATGTCCAAACCAAATGGCGGTGATTTTGTCGTGTCAGCAAAGTAACTGAGGATTCAGAGCCGGGAGGAAAGAGAGACAGTCCTCGCCTTGCTCTGATTCAGAGTTGTGGCGATTTCTCTTTAGACACGCGATCCTCCGAACACCAAGTGAGTTCGACATTTCTGTCGCTAAACCAGACTGCCGTGAAGCGAATTCACACACACACATACACACACACACACAAACGTTTTATAATTTTTCTTGCCACAGTTGTTTCAGTCAATCGCTGCAGTTGTTAACTCAGTAACACGGTTGTTAAGTGAATCCAGATTCCCCATTGACTTCACTGGTCAGAAGGTCGCAAAAGGGGGGATCGCAGGACAACGCAACCGTCACAAATATGAGTCAGTTGACAAACACCTGAATTTTGATCCCGTGACTACGGGGACACTACACCCGTTGTAAGTCCTCCCGCTGGGTCCCCGATTACGACAAGAAGGGTTCCGTATGCAGCTGTCGGGTAGGTGGGCAGACCACGGCAAAACATGGACATGTGGTCCTCGACTTACGACCACAGCGGAATACAAAATTCATGTTGCTAAACGAGACAGTTGTTAAGTGGGTTTTGCCTCATTTTATGACCTTACCGCTGTTAAAGAAATCACCGCAGTTGATAAATTAGCCACACGGTTGTGGAGTGGATCTGGCTTCCCCATTGACTTTGCTTGTCAGAAGGTCGCAAAAGGGGATCACGTGATCCCCTGAACACTGCAACTGTTATAAATGAGTCGGTTGCCAAGGGTCTGGTTTTTGATCACGTGACTGTAACGGTCGTAAGTGTGAAAAAGAGGCCGTAAGTCAACTTTTTTTCAATGCCATTGTCACTTTGAATGGTCACTAAATGAATGGTTGCAAGTTGAGGGCTCCCTGTAAAGCCAAACCAGATTGGACTTGTCCAATCTCAGTTGGATCTTCTTTAATTCCACATAACCGCACGGGTTGACGTGAGGAACTTCAGATTATGTTGGGCAGTAACTCCCACCATGTATCCTCACTGGCCCTATTTGCTAAGCTGGAAAAAGGATTCCCACACATCCGGCATCAACAATCTGTGGCAATATCAGGAAGCCAAATGAGAAAGCCATGTTCTTTTATTTTCTTACTGGCCTTATTCAGTGTAGTAGGTAGTCCTTGTCTTACAAAATTCATGTAGCGACCGTGCAAACTTACAACGCCCCTGAAAAAAAAGTGATTTATGACCATTTTTCACACTTACGACCATTGCAGCATCCTCCACGGACACAAGATCAAAATTCAGGCACTTGGCAACTGGCTCGTATTTCTGACGACTGCTATGTCCCTGGGGTCATGTCATCCCCTTTTGCGACCTTCTGACAAGGTCAGAATTTCACGAAAAAAACTGTGACAAAAAGCGTTGTAAAATGGGGAAAAACTCACTTAACAACTGTCTCATTTAGCAACAGAAAATTGTGGCCATAAGTTAAGGACTACCTGTAGTTTTAGGAAAAAATGGTGCTAAGTAATACCACTGGAGAACATTATCATTACAGCAATAATCATTACTTATCAAATGATAAGGATAATAAAAATTTCATCCTCCTTCCCAAAGACCTACAAATATCAGGAAGTGGAAGACTGTCATTATGGGGAGGAATTGGAGGTGATGGCTACTTTTACTTCTAGTTTCTTTAGCATATGCAAATGAGTTGCACATGCTGATTTTAAATTATTTAAAAGGATCAAGCCTGCAAAATGTACATGAAAAATACATTTTTTCAGATATAAATTATATCTGAAAATTATAAATTATATCAAATATATATATTTGAAATAAAGTTAATATAGTTTTGTTTATACATTTTGTTTATCTGGGTTTATAAAGTGGGTTTGAAAGTTGATAAAGTATTATTGAAAGTGAATTTTAATGTATGTATGCTAGGAGGAAAAAAAAGAGTAATTTTTTTTTAAAAAAATGTGTTAGAATCTATTCATTTCAGAAATGTTTTTAAAGAAAAGTTTAATGTTTTAAAATTTAGAAAAAGTATTTCTTTTTCTTTAGGGGTAAAAATTTTTTTGAAAGAATATACTGAATTTTATTAATATGAATTAAGATAGCTCATAAATATTAATAAAACGGAAATACATATTAGTTCCCACAACAAGGAACAGCCGAGATTATTAAATTGATTCTTTTATTCAAAGAAGAGAATATATTTAATTTTGTTTCTACTTGGAAATTGCTTCCAGACTGTGTGCTTGTAATTGGAAAAAATGAAATTTTGTCTTTGTTTCTATGGATTAGATAGGTTTCTTATTATAGAAATGGATAGTATATACTATTGTATAAAAATAAAAAGTTGGTAAATGTTATTACCTTCTAGTGTCCCAAAGACAGTTGGAAGTCAACGGCTTTTTTCTTTTTCCGTTCCTATTCCACATTTTTCTCTTTTTCCCTTTTTCCTTCCCCTACTTATCCATTACTTCTTATTTCCATTAAGTATTGGAACACTGCCACCATGTCACCCCTAGTCCTTCTTTTCATTAGACTAGGCTGAGGGGTAGGCAACCTTGGCTCTTTTATGACTTGTGGACTTCAACTCCCAGAATTCCTGAGCCAGCCATGCTGAGGGAAAAGGGAGAGTTTCCAAGCTGAGCCATGCTGGCTCAGGAATTCTGGGAGTTGAAGTTCACACATTTTCAAGGGACCACCTTTGAGAAACATGGCCTAAAGCAGGGGTAGGCAACCTTGGGTCTTTTATGACGCGTGGACTGCAACTCCCAGAATTCCTGAGCCAGCCACGCTGAGGGAAAAGGGAGAGTTTTCCAAGCTGAGCCGTGCTGGCTCAGGAATTCTGGGAGTTGAAGTTCACACATTTTCAAGGGACCACCTTTGAGAAACATGGCCTAAAGCAGGGGTAGGCAACCTTGGGTCTTTTATGACGTGTGGACTTCAACTCCCAGAATTCCTGAGCCAGCCATGCTGAGGGAAAATGGAGAGTTTCCAAGCTGAGCCATGCTGGCTCAGGAATTCTGGGAGTTGAAGTTCACACATTTTCAAGGGACCACCTTTGAGAAACATGGCCTAAAGCAGGGGTAGGCAACCTTGGGTCTTTTATGACGTGTGGACTTCAACTCCCAGAATTCCTGAGCCAGCCATGTTGAGGGAAAAGGGAGAGTTTCCAAGCTGAGCCATGCTGGCTCAGGAATTCTGGGAGTTGAAGTTCACACATTTTCAAGGGACCACCTTTGAGAAACATGGCCTAAAGCAGGGGTAGGCAACCTTGGGTCTTTTATGACGCATGGACTGCAACTCCCAGAATTCCTGAGCCAGCCACACTGAGGGAAAAGGGAGAGTTTTCCAAGCTGAGCCATGCTGGCTCAGGAATTCTGGGAGTTGAGGTCCACGCGTCATAAAAGAGCCAAGGTTGCCTACCCCCCAATTCTAGCAACCGTTCTTTATTACATATGATCATCCTTGTTGCTCTTCTCTGCACTCTTTCTAGAGTCTCCACATTTATTTTTTTACATCGTGGCGACCAAAACTGGATTGCCGTATTCCAAGCGTGGCGTGGCCTTACCAAGGCCTTGTAAAGCGGTAGTCGCACTTCACATGATCTTGATTCTATTCCCTCTGTTAATGCAGGCTAGCACTGGGTTGGCTTTTTTGGCTCGTCATCCAAGAAGCTTCTTGTTTGGGGGCTTCTCATCCAAGAAGGCAAAACATTTTTTTAAAACAACATCAACAACAACAACCAAGAAGGTCCTGTTGCCTTTTGGGGGGGGGGGAAAGCAGCTTTGGGACAAGCATAATCTGGATGATTTGAGAATCTCCATATAGGCTGTCTGTGAGGGCCATCTAGCCTTTACTCAGTGTGCCCAGATTGCTCCAGACAACTTCCTTCTGTCCAAACATTGGCTCTGTCCAGCTGTTGGGAGCAGACAAGGGCAGGTGTGTGCAGAGTGTTATGGAGATAAACACATCGCCTTCTTAGTCATCTCGGGAAAGCTAAACAAATGGGAAATAGACTATACAAGGGAAAGCGGGGAACCAAAAATCAACACGCCAAATAAACAAGAGAGGAGGTTACATCTGCCCTACTTGAATGCATTGGCCGCCTGTCTGCCATCTGATGCAGAGTCTGGGCTGAACAGCGGAGTTTAGATGGAAAAAGAGGTAACTGACAGAGAGAAAGCAGTCCAGATGCCTTTTCAGAAGCACTTTGGGGATAATAATAATAATAATAATAATAATAATAATAATAATAATAATAATAACAACAACAACAACAACAACAACAACAACAACAACAACAACAACTGCTAAGCTTGTAAGCCGCCCTGAGTCTTCGGAGAAGGGCGGGATATAAATGGAATTAAAATAAATAAAATAATAATAATAATAATGATAATGATAATGATAATAATAATAATAATAATAATAATAATAATAATAATAATAATAATAATAAAGTTGGAAGGGACCTTGGAGGTCATCTAGTCCAACCCCCTGCTCAGGCAGGAAACCCTATATCAGGGGTAGGCAACCTCGGCTCTTTTGACTCATGGACTTCAACTCCCAGAATTCCTGAGTCCATGAGTCATAAAAGAGCCAAGATTGCCTATCCCTGCCCTATACCATTTCGGACAAAATGGCTGTCCAGTCTCTTCTTAAAAACTTCCAGTGTTGGAGCATTCACTGCTTCTGGAGGCAGGTTGTTCCACTGGTTAATTGTTCTAAATGTCGCCTTAGTTCTAGGTTGCTTCTCTCCTTGACTAGTTTCCATCCGTTGCTTCTTATCCTGCCTTCAGGCGCTTTGGAGAATAGCTTGACTCCTTCTTCTTTGGGGCAACCCCCGAGATATTGGAAGACTGCTATCATGTCCCCCCTCGCCCTTCTCTTCGTTAAACTAGACATACCCAATTCCAGCAGCCGTTCCTTATATGTTTTAGCCTCCAGTCCCCCGATCATCTTTGTCAGTCTTCTCTGCACTCTTTCTAGAGTCTCAACATCTTTTTTACATGGTGGTGACCAAAACTGGATGCAGTTTTGGATTAACTCTGCTTGTGGCAAGCTGGTGGCAAGCTAGTTGGGATGCATACAAATGCTGATCAAGTGACCGCGGATGGCGCGACCATTATAAAGGTCAGAATTGTTTGCCAAGTTGTTGGTTTTTTTTACACTGCCATAATTTCGAACGGTCGCAAAACAAGGCCTCCGGTAAGTGAGGACCACCTGTAACTGACTTACCTTTGGGGCAGGATTTGCAACATTGTCCTGGAAGCGCAATAGGGTTAGCACAAGGAAGTTTGGGGCAGCTATGCTTAATGTTCTTACAGCTGACTTTGCCTGCAGATTTCCCTCTCCGATTTCTCTGCTGGGGGGAAAAAAACAAACAAACAGAAAATTCTTACAATAAGTTCTTCTGGTTTTGGAGAGATGCATCCTGGGACTTTTGTCTTTTATTAGGGACCATGCAGAACCTTCCCATCCAGGCCAAGTCCTTGTATCGTGTGCATTGAATGCTACAATTATTTGTCATCAATCTTTTGTCAACTTTTGTCAGCCAAATAGACCCCAATTTATTTTCACACTCGTCTTCCAATCCTATTCCTTCAAAGTGTGGGAGGAAGCCATTTTGAATTGTTCTTAGATATGCAAAGGAAAGGTTCTCAACTTACAACCATTAATTTAGTGGCTGTTCGAAGTCACCAAGGCAGTGAAAAAAGTGACTTATGACCATTTTTCACACTTACGGCCTTTCCAGCATCCCCACTGTCATGGTTCCGACAGATAAAACTCTTCAAAAGAACTTTGAGGCATTGTTTACCTTAAATTTTTTATTTATTTTATTTTATTGCATTTATATACCGCCCTTTCCCTGAGGACTCAGGGCGGTTTACAGGGAGTTAAAAATCAACCATACAAAAGTTAAAACCCAATTTAAAAAAGGATCTTTTATTTGAGTTACATAATATCGGCACTTACATAATCGAAGCCAAAAATTGAATTCCCCTCCCCTGGGCACCTAGTATCAAAGCATAATTCTCTCCTCCAATTAACAGTCATAAATCACATTCCCCAATTAGCTTGAAGCGGGGGCTTCCTCTCCAGGTCTCCAGCCCGCCAATTCTTTATCAGCTCTGGGCTCAGTAACCTTGATTCTCACACTAAGTTTAGTGTTGTTATGTCTAGCTGGACTCTCATTCACATCCCCCCCTCCCAGCATCATCTAACTCTAAAAGTGAAAGGGGGAAAAATGGCTACATTTCCCTCTGTTGTCAATGCAAAGACAACCAATGTTGGCAGCGTTGACACCCACGATCACGTGATCGAAATGCAGATGCTTGGCAACTGGCATGTACGGTTGCAATCTCCCAGGATCATGGGATGACCTTTTGTGACCTTCTCACAAGCAAAGTTAATGGGGAAGCTGGATTCCCTTAACAACCGTGTTGCTAGCTTAAGAACTGCAGCGATTCACTTAACAACAATGGCAAGAAAGGTCCTAAAATGAGGCCATATTCGCAAAACAACGGTCTTGCTTAGCAACAGAACTCTTGGTAGACAAAGGTTGATCCCATGGCCACAAGGACACCACAACCGTCATAAATAGAGCTGGTTGCCAAGCAGCTGAATTTCGGTCATGTGACCACGGGGAAGGGGCAATGTGGGGCAATGTTTTTAAGTGTGAAAAACAGGTGGCTTTTTTTTCCATTTCCATTGTAACTTCGGTCACTAAACGAAAGGTTATAAGTTGAGAACTCGCTGTGTGTGAGTCTTGCTGTTAGCCCCAATCCTTAAAGGAACCTGTGTAAGATTCTGTTTATAAAATAGATGTAAAGTGGGGCTTGGATGAGAAGAGGCAGAAAAACCCATTTCTGCACATTTTTTTTTCCAAAGCAGAAGATCATTCTTTCGCTCACCAAATACTATACTATCTTGTGTTCGAGTCCTAACCTGTGGGCCTAATAACCTCTGGAATGAGGGATCCTGATCCAGGTTGTCCTTGACTTATAACAGTTCATTTAGTGACCATTCAAAGTTACAACGGCACAGGGGAAAAAAGTGACTTATGACCGTTTTGCACACTTACAACCCTGCACCGTCCCCACGGTCACGTGATCAAAACTCGGACGCTTGGCGACTGAACTCATATTTATGACAGTCATAGCATCCCGGGGTCACGTGGTCAACACTTGCGTCCTTCTGACAAGCAAAGTCAATGGGAAGACCAGATCCACTGAACGACCGTGTTACTAAATGAAGAAGGGCAGTGTTTCAGTTAACAGCCATGGCAAGAAAAGTCATAAAATGGGGCAAAACTCACTTAACAAGGGTCTCCCTTAGCAACAGAAACTTTGTGCTCAATTGTGGTCATAAGTCAAAGACTTCCTGTACTGGGCCACAGTCTACTGGCCATTGGGCCACATGAGTGGCTGGCAGGTGCACGGGTGCACATGCACAGCCCAACTCGCGCGAATGCCACCGCGAGTGTCACGGGTGTTTGTGACCCCACTCGCACGAGCGTTCACGGCTCCACACGCTCGAGAAATGGGTGTTCATGTGCACGTATGCATAGGCACATGTGTTTACCCCCCACAAAACCATCACTTTTTTTTTCCCGTCCTCTCCGCTCCGGCCCACCAACCCCAAAAGTTTGGGGGACTCTGTTCTAGTATATTTGAGGATAAGGTTATTCATTGGTTGAGATAGGGAGCTAGGGAAAATAAATTCAAATTGGCTGCTTTAGGAGTGACGTTTTCTAGAAGTATTTCTCGAAGATGTCTCCTAGTTTCAAAGAGGGGAGCGTTATGGATCCTGAACACAAGAACGGAGGCATCAAAGCAGTGGATGGAACAGACTACAGTCAGTCCTTGACTTACGGCCACAATCTGAGCCCAAAATGTATGTTGCCAAGTAAGAAATTTGTTAAGTCAGTTTTCTCTCCTTTTACGACCATTCAGGCCATAGTTGTTAAGTGAATCACTACAGTTGTTAAGTTACTAATACCGTTGTGAAGTGAATCTGGCTTTTCCGTTGTCATATGGTCCCGAAAGGGGACCACAGGAACCCCAGGACACTGCAACGGTCGTCATAAATATGAACCAATTGTCAGGCATCCGAATGTAAATCGCATGACCCCAGGGATGCTGCAACTGACATAAGTGTGAAAAATGCTTTTTTTTCAGTGCCATTGTAACTTTGGAAATGGTCACTAAATGGTAAGGTGGAAGGCTTGTTCTCCGAGCTTCTGGGTTGGTTTCCAAACGTTTCGTTACCAGGCTAGGTAACATCTTCAGCAGAGTTTAGAGGGATGTCAGTGTCGGTGCTCTTCTGTCTATGAGGGCTTCAGGTGTGGGTGTCGAGCGAGGGTCTTGCGATGGGTCAGGTGTGAGTCATCAGTGAGAGGCTGGTGATGGCTCTTGTGATGGGGAGGTCAGGATCATTGGAAGGTGAACCGCTGGTGGGAGGAGGATTAGAATAGAATAGAATTGGAAGGGACCTTGGAGGTCTTCTAGTCCAGCCCCCTTGCTCAAGCAGACGAACCTTTACCATCTCAGACAGGTGAATGTCTAACTTCTTAAAAACCTCCAGTGATGGAGCACCCACGATTTCTGGAGGCAAGCTGTTCCACTGGTTAATTGTCCTCACTGTTAGGAAGTTTCTCCTTAATTCCAGGTTGCTTCTCTCTTTGCTTAGTTTCAAAACCATTGTTTCTTGCTTTGGAGAATAATTTGACCCCCTCTTCTTTGTGGCAGCCCCCCTGAACTGGACTGACGATAGGGATTTTTAAGTAGAATATTTTTAATATTTTATCATTTTATCATTGGGGCTTGTTAGTTTAATCTTTTTTAACATTTGTATTATTGTGTTTTATTGTTCTTAGCCGCCCTGAGTCTTTCAGGAGATAAGGTGGCATATAAATCCAATCAATCAATCAATCAATCAATCAATCAATCAATACTGGAACACTGATCTCATCTCTCCCCTATTTCTTCTTTTCTTTAGACTAGCCCAGGGGTAGGCAACCTTGGCTCTTTTATGACTCATGGACTTCAACTCCCAGAATTCCTGAGCCAGCATGGCTCAGCTTGGAAACTTCTCCCTTTCCCCTCAGCATGGCTGGCCCAGGAATTCTGGGAGTTGAAGTCCACGAGTCATAAGACAGCCAAGGTTGCCTACCCCTGGACTAGCCAAACCTAATTCCCATAGCCATTCTTCATATGTTTTAGTCTCCAGGCCTTTGATCATCAGTGGGGGACTTAGTTGGATTGATTTGAGTGTCGGTGCCATCTCTGGCTGGCCGTGTGGTTGATTTGGATCCTGAGGGGTTTGTAGGCTGGTTGTAGGTTGATGTTTCTGTGGATGGAATTGGTTGTGGAGTGCCAGGCTTCGTTGAATTCACGAGCGTGGCAGGTGGTAGCATGGCCGATGATATTTGTGTTGCTCCAATCAAACTGGTGTCCTTCGGTGTCATTGTGGGTAGAGAATAAAGGATTTCGGATTGTGGCGTTCGACTGCAGTTTGACCCACAAGCTTGGAGAACGAGCCTTTGCCCTCATCCTACACCCGATCTAAGGTAAAGGTAAAGGTTCCCCCGCACATGCGTGCTAGTCGTTTCTGACTCTAGGGGCCGGTACTCATCTCCGTTTCAAAGCCGAAAAGCCAGCGCTTGTCCGAGGATGTCTCCGTGGTCATGTGGCCGGCATGACTAGACGCCAAAGGCACACGGAACGCTGTTACCTTCCCACCGTAGTGGTCCCTATTTTTCTACTTGCATTTTTACGTGCTTTCGAACTGCTAGGTGGGCAGAAGCTGTGACGAGTAACAGGCGCTCACTCTGTTACGCGGCACTCAGGATTCGACCCGCCAAACTGCCGACCTTCTGATCGACAAGCTCAGCGTCTTAACCCACTGAGCCACCCAATCTACTTTGCCCCTATTACAAAGTATTGTTAACTGAGGACTGCCTGTATCAGGATCCCTCGTTCCATTATTTTATCAATGGTTGCAAAAAAAAAAAGGGCTCGAGACGGGTTTCCTGCCTGAGCAGGGGGTTAGACTAGAGGATCTCCAAGGTCCCTTCTATTAATATGTGCACTGAAGGCCTTCATTTTTATATTCCTTCGATGCGGAGGTCTAACAGCAAAGGTGTGGTGAGCCCAGAACATTTTAGTGCAGGGGTCTTTCAACTTGGCCCTTTTATGACTGGTGGACTTCAACTCCCAGAATTCCTCAGCCAGGCACGCTGGCTGATGAATTCTGGGAGCTGAAGTCCACCAGTCATAAAAGGACCAAGTTGGAAGACCCCTGGGCTAGAGATTAAGAATGTAACTTGTATTATTAAGCAAACAAATTAACCCAGACAACAGGGTGTTTATTAAGCACTAATCAAAGGGAATACTAGAAAATTAATTTAAAAATTTGAAAAGAAAAAAAAAACAACCCCACCTGTCTCTGACCCTGGGTCTTCAATTACACTTACCGGCTCGCAGGTGCACACCACACAGTGCATAATGCCAAAGGGTTCCCCTAAATCAGGATGCCAGGTATCCTCCAAAGTGTAGGACCGGCCACCGAAGTAACATCCTGCAAAGGAAAAAGAATTCTGAGTGCTCCAGAAAACGGTACATTGCGTTGGCTGCCAAACCTACTACATCAGGTGTTTCTCATAAACTTGGCAACTTGAAGACTTGTGGACCTCAGTGCCCAGAATTCTGGGAGTTGAAGTCCTCGCGTCTTAAAGGGGCCACGTTTGAGAAACGCCGCACTAAAATCGAGCAAGTGAATCGGCCCATTCTCTGGATTTGCACCAGAGGTGGGATGCTAAATTCACCAAACAGGTTTGCAAGAAATGTAAGCCACACACATATATGCACAAAATGATTTTGTACAAGACTCTGTTTGGTCTAAGGCAGGGGTGGGAAACCTCGGCTCTTTTATGGCTTGTGGACTTCAACTCCCAGAATTCCTGAGCTGTCTGGCTCAGGAATTCTGGGAGTTGAAGTCCACAAGCCATAAAAGAGCCGAAGTTCCACACCCCTGGTCTAGGACAGGGGGTCTCCAAACTTGGCAACTTGAAAACGTGTGAGATTTCAACTCTCAGAATGCCTCAGCCATGGCTGACTGAGGAATTCTGGGAATTGAAGTCCACCAGTCTTCCAGTTGCCAAGTTTGGAGACCCCTGATTTATATGACCACAGAGAAGACTTCCACTTTTTCACTTGGGACCCCTTCAGGTATAAAATATAAATAAAATATGGGAGCTGATATCTACCTATTCTGGAAACCAAGGGTTGTGGCAAAATGCTAACCAGTCTAAAGCAGCAATTCTCAATCTTGGCCACTTGAAGACCTGTGGCCTTCAACTCCCAGACTTCCTGGCTGGGGTATTCTGGGAATTGAAGTTCACCCATCTTAATGTTGCCAAGGTTGAGGAACTCGGTTCCAAAGCAGGAGTCCCCAACCTTGGCAACTTTAAGACTTGTGGACTTCAACTCCCAGAATTCCTCAGCCATGGCTAAGTGAGGAATTCTGGGAATTGAAGTCCACAAGCCTTAAAGTTGCCAAGGTTGGGGACCCCTGTTCTAGTGGTTAAGGCATCAGGCTGGAAACCAGAAGACTGTGAATTCTAGTTCTGCCTTAGGCATGAAAGCCAACTGGGTGACTTTGGACCAATCATCAGGAGATTTTGAGATCTAGTCCTGCCTTAGGCATGAAAAAAACTGGTGGAGTGACTTTGGGCCAGCTACTTTCCCTCAGCTCAACCCAGCTCACAGGGGTGTTGTTATGAGTAAAATAGAAGGAGCATTAAGGTATGTTCACCACTCTTGAGTTATTTATAAAAGTAATAAAGATGATAAATACATAAACAAATGCATACACACATCAATAAGCAAAATTATTGATCTGTATGGCAAAATCCACAGGATCTCCAGAAGGCAGCCAAGAGATGTGGAATCATCGATCTTTTTTGCTGCCATCTAGTGGTTCTTTAGGGATGTGGTGGCTCAGTGGGTTAGGACGCTGAGCTTGTCGATCAGAAGGTCGGCAGTTTGGCGGGTCGAATCCCGAGTGCCGCGTAACAGAGTGAGCGCATGTTACTCGTCCCAGCTTCTGCCAAGCTAGCAGTTCGAAAGCACGTAAAAATGCAAGTAGAAAAATAGGGACCACTACGGTGGGAAGGTAACAGCGTTCCGTGCGCCTTTGGCGTCTAGTCATGCTGGCCACATGACCACGGAGACGTCCTCAGACAAGCGCTGGCTCTTTGGCTTTGAAACGGAGATGAGCACCGGCCCCTAGAGTCGGAAACGACTAGCACGCATGTGCGGGGGAACCTTTACCTTTAGTCAGGGCTTTTTTTGTCATAGAACGCTCAGAACGGAGTTCCGGCACCTTTTTTGGATGGAACCTTGTAGGGTAGGCAAGGCGGGTTATATGACATGTGTGAGTTCCGGCACCTTTTTCTTTTACAAAAAAAGCACTGCCTTTAGTGGTTCTTTGTATTTCTGCTGCCCATATCTGGTAGACCTCATAGTAAGCATGCCAACTACAGCCTTGGAAGCTGCCTACAACAGGGGTCTTCAAACTTGGCCCTTTTATGACTTATGGACTTCAACTCCCAGAATTCCTCAGCCAGGCACGGATGCTGGCTGAGGAATTCTGGGAGTTGAAAGTCCACATGTCATAAAAGGGCCAAGCTTGAAGACCCCTGGCCTACAGCTTTACAACAACCAGTACAGGAAGTCCTCGACTTACCACCACAACTGAGTCCCAAATTTCTGTTGCTAAGTCATAAAAGGGCCAAGCTTGAAGACCCCTGGCCTACAGCTTTACAACAACCAGTACAGGAAGTCCTCGACTTACCACCACAACTGAGTCCCAAATTTCTGTTGCTAAGTGAGAAAGTTGCTAAGTGAATTTTGCCCCGTTTTACGACCTTTCTTGCCGCAGTTGTTAAGTGAATCACAGCAGTTGACAAGTGAGCAACGTGGTTGTGAAGTGACACTGGCTTCCCCCATTGGCTTTGCTTTATCCGAAGGTTGCAAAAGGTGATCACGTGACCCCCCCCGGACGTTGCAACAGTCATAAGGACATGCCAGTTGCCAAGTGTTTGAATTTTGATCACGTGACTATGGGGATGCTGGAAATGTCGTAAGGGTGAAAAACAGTCTTAAGTCATTTTTTTCCCCCAATGATGTTGTAATTTTGAATGGTCACCAAATGAACTCTTGTAAATTGAGGACTATATTGCTTTCCCTGCCTGGTAGCAGCTTCGTCTGCTTCACAGGTCTTCCCTATCATTTGAATTGGATCATGGGGTGGACTTTAAAATGCCATGAAGACAGGGGTCTACAACCTCGACAACGTTAAGACTTAAAGCCATCCCAACAGTCCCAAACTGGAGCGGAAACAACCTACTTGCTTGCTACTTTATCCTTATCCTGCTCTTTCAAGCCCCCCCCACCCCACCTCCAAATGCCCATTTAAAGCCAGGAGTCCCAGCTGATCCAGATCACCCGATCCTGCAGAATCTACTCTTCTATCCTCCCCTTGGGGAACCATTTCTTCGAATCAGGATTTCTCCAAGAATTTTAGGCCTCAACCTGGTTATTATTGTCGAAGTGAAAATATAACAGAAAACAGAATTGGAAGGGAGGGACCTTGGGAGGTCCTCTAGTCCAATCCCCCCCCCGCCCCTGCTCAAGCAGGTGACCCTATACCATTTCAGATAAATAGCTGTCCAATCTCTTCTTAAAAACCTCCAATGTTGGAGCATTCATGACTTCTGG
Source organism: Vipera ursinii (assembly GCF_947247035.1). Lineage (NCBI taxonomy): Eukaryota > Metazoa > Chordata > Lepidosauria > Squamata > Viperidae > Vipera > Vipera ursinii. The sequence goes on from NC_139518.1 coordinate 7,110,129, forward strand.
AGGCAAGCCGTCCCACTGATTGATTGTTCTCATTGTTAGGAGATTTCTCCTTAGTTCTACACTGCTTCTCTCCTTGATTAGCTTCCATCCTTTACTTCTTATTTATTTTTATTTTTTTTAATTCCATTTATATCCCACCCTTCTCCGAAGACTCAGGGCGGCTTACAAGCCTTGTCCTGCCTTTAGGTGCAACAGCAAAAAAAAAAAAAAAGAAGGATACAGTAGTTTGGTCCATAGAGTACTTTGGCGTGTATTTTTTTTTAATCCTTGCTAGAATTTAAGCAGAACAACCATAAGATGCCTGGACCAAAAGATGCCTGGACTAGTCGCTAGTATCTGGAGACACTGACTAGCTACGCTGTATTCATGCAACCCACTTACTCAGACCAGTTAAAGGCTTAGCCACCGCTGCATTTATATAAAGGACTGCACATTATTATTTTGTGCAGAGCAATCTGGGTGAAATTGGCCCATTTGGTTTGTCTAGGTCAGGGGTAGGCAACCTTGGCTCTTTTATGACTCGTGGACTTCAACTCCCAGAATTCCTGAGCCAGCCGGCTCAGGAATTCTGGGAGTTTGAAGTCCACGAGTCATAAAAGAGCCAAGGTTGCCTACCCCTGGTCTAGGTCTAGGATTTGTCTGTGGTGCAAACTCAGAACCTAAGGTCAATTCAGCTGGTTAAACATCTGGCCAGGATGGAGCTGGAGGGTTCACCTCTGGATACACATGGCACCAGCAAGGCTCATTCCCACGAACAAAGCCAAAGTTAAAGCTGAATATCCAAGATGACAGGCCAATGGAAAGAAGGCCAAAGGAAAAAAGGAGAAACTTTTCTACAGCCCGCACCCCTAGAACGCTTCTGATATATTCTCGCACCCCTTACAAAGGTTCGAAATAACGGCAACGAATTATGCATATACACTATAATTTCGAAAACCCAAGTTTTCGCCCCTGGAATATCGTCTGGCATCCCTCTGGTTGGGAACCCCTGATCTAATTGATTTCAGTGACCGAAGGGGACCTATCCCCGTCTGTCCCCCTCCCCTCCCCCCCCCCCGCTTCAATTGCAAACAAGCTGCATCCAGCATCGCCTCGGGAATCTTCCCCCCCCCCCCGCACATCCATCATCAGAACTCCATCATCAGAACTCGGAAGGTGCATCTGAATCTGCTCTTCCTCACGCGTTCAGAGACATCCCGTCAAGCGGAAAGGATGGGAAGAGGGTCGCTTTGACCGAGTCAGCGGAGCAGAAGAACAGAGTTGGAAGGGAACCTTGGAGGTCTTCTAGTCCAACCCTCCCTGCTCAAGCAGGAGAACCTATACCATTTCAGACAAAGGGTTGTCCAGTCTCCTCTTAAACACACACACACACACACACACACACACACACACACACAAAACCAACCTCCAGTGATGGAGCACCCCCAACTTCTGGAGGCAAGTCGTTCCACTGATTAAACGTCCTCACTGTCAGGAAAATTCTCTTTTATTTCTAGCTTGGCCCCCTCTCTTTAGCGATCTGCCCGTTATTTTCTTCTCCTGCCCTCTCCGGTGCTTTGGAGAATAGGGGGACACCACCACCCCTTCTTCTCTGTCGCAACCCCGACGGCCACAGAGAAGGTTTGCGGGTTGGTCCCACCGCCCCCCGCCCCCCAATCTCTGTCTCCAGACGCCACTTGGGCGCACCCGGCCTCCGCAGCTCCCCCGAAGGCACGGCGCTTCTCGGGGTTAAGACGGGGGTCTCGCCCCTTCCAGCGCCCGCTCCTCGCCTCCACGACCACCGGCCCATAGATCGGCGGGTCTCCAGAGTTGAAGCGGGATCCGAGCAGGAGGGTGAGCGCCGAGTTCCTCCACGTGTCGGCCCTTTCACACACACACACACACACACACACACCGCCCCGACCCGGCTGTCCTGGATCGAGCGCAGCGCCCGGGAAAGCGCTCAAGCCGTCGGAAGCAGCTGAAGAAAAGCTGGGTCCCGCCAGCCGCGCCGAGAGGGCGGCCCGGAGACGGTCTAGAGATGGGGGGACCCGACCGCTGCCTTCCAAGGCTTGACGGGCTGCCCGAAAGAAAAGAAGTAGGGGGTCAAGCTATTCTCCGAAGCGCCCGAAGGCAGCCCAAGGAAGCGACGGATGGGAACTAACCGAGGAGAGAGAGAGAGAGAAGCAACCTAGAACTAAGGAGAAATTGCCCGGCGGTGAGAAGACTCGTGCGAGTCCCTCGGACTGCCAGGCGATCAAACCGGTCAGTCCTAGAGGAGATCAACCCTGACTGCTCTTTAGAAGGCCAGATCCTGAAGTTGAAACTCAAATCCTTTGGCCACCTAGTGAGAAGGGAGGACTCGCTGGAGAAGAGCCTCATGCTGGGAAAGGTTGAGGGCGAGAGAAGAAGGGGACAACAGAGAAGGAGGTGACTGGATGGAGTTACATGTACTGCCCTGTTCACCGCCCTGAGTCCTTCGGGAGAAGGGTGGTATACAAATAAAATTAATAATAATAGTAATAATAGTAATAGTAATAATAATAATAATAATAATAATAATAATAATAATAATAATACTGAAGCAGTAGGCATCAGCTTAAATGGACTCCAGAAGATGGTAGAGGACAGGAAGGCCTGGAGGAACGTTGTCCACGGGGTCGCGATGGGTCGGACACGACTTCGCAGCTAACAACAACACAACAACGAGAACAATTAAACCAGCGGAACGGCTGGCCACCAGAAATTGCGGCTGCTCCAACCCTTGGAGGCTCGCCAGAAGAGGCTGGACAACCGTCTTGTCCCCTGAAACGGTGTAGGCTTTCCCGAATCCCGCTTGAAGCGGGAGTGGGTGGGTGGGGAGGTCGGACTAGATGACCTCCAAGGTCCCTTTCCAACTCTTCCTTTTTTTTCTGTTCGTCTGTATCCGGGGCTGAAAGTCCGCCCGCCCGCCCGCTTAGAAACTCCTACCTTGCGCGCCTTTGGCGGGCAGCGGCTCCGCCGACTCGGGCTGGATGAGCAGGAGGGTCTTGGCCGGCCCCACGGGCGACCCCGGAGCCGGCCAGGCGAGGGCGAGGGGCGGCGGCAGCAAGAGCAGCAGCAGCAGCGGCAGCGGCAGCAGCAGATCCGCGCCCAGGAGGCTCATCGCGGCCAGGCGATCGCGGATCCCGGAGCGAGCCACCGCTCCCCTCTGGACCAACCCCGAGCCCCGCCGGCTTTTATAGGCTCCGGCATCGGCCGAGCCGACCGGAGGGCGAATTTCTGGAGCAAACAAAGGCGAGGACTACTGCAGATCACAGCCCCAGCGGGGGGCGCCCTCAACACCGCCGCGGGGGGGCCGGCAGGCGGGGGGGGGGGTTGGGGGGCGACTGTGGCGCTGGAGGGATGGAAAACTGGCGTGTGGGGGGGGGCCGGGACGGATCGGGCCCCTCCCGCCGCCTCCGCCCCTTCCCGCCTCCTCCGCGGGCGAAGCGCTGGACCGCACCCCCCCACACACACCCCAGCCCACCCCACCCCGAGCAAGGGGACCCCGAGGGTCCGACGGCTAGCCTAGGCTGGAGAGGCGCGAGAGAAAGCCTCCCCCCCCCCCAAAAAAAATCCCCAAATCCCAGGCGCGCATCTCTGGCTTTCCTTCGCCTCGACTCGTTCCCCCCCCCCATTTCCCAATGTTGACCCTCTATTTTATTTTATTTTTTATCAAGCAAAACCTCGGAACCTGCACAGCGCCAACGGGACGGCTGGCCGCCCCCTCCACTTCGCCCCCCCCTCCCTCCAGATCGTCGCTACCGACCCCAACCCCAACCCCAACCCCAACCCCAACACACACACACACACACACACACTTCCCCAGAGAGTGCCTATTCCAGGCCGGTCCAAAAAGTCCTGAAAATTGCCAAGGGAGACCGCCCCCACCCCACCCGGCTCTCCCAACCGTGCCTCCTACAATATATGTCCCCCCCCCCTCACCTTTGCTAAAATGAAAACTTTCGGTTCTGCCAGAAAGGGGGGGGCTTATCTCCCCTTTCCCGCCCCTACTGAATAAATTGCCCATTCCTCCAGAAAGGGTTCCGTGGTATGGATCCCCCAGCCTCAAGAATCGTCTACCTGCGCGTCAAAGTGATGTAAAATCCCGCATTCTGATATAACCCTCTTGACACCAGTCCAGCCCCGGGGCTCCTAACTGGGTTCCCCAGATCTGCAGGCTCCCCCCCCCTCTCTCTCTCTGCATTGACCTAATACAGCTTTTCCCCCAAAGAGAATTGGGGGGAGGGGGGAGGGGGATGATGGAAGCCGCGATCCCTCACATCTGGAGAGCACATGGATCCCTAACCACTGCACCCGTGCCCTTTCCGCCCTTCTGAATTTGGCAGGCGCCCCCCCCTCCCCCCAAAAAAAATGTTTGTTGGGCTTTAGGATTGGGTGCAAAGGATCTTCTCCTTGCTTTGGCCTGGAAGCCTCTGGGTTGAGATCCATTCTGATGTTTGAGGATGCAGGTCAAGGGCTGGTTTTCTGTCTGAACCTTAAAATGGCAAGGTGCCGGGTAGGGTTGTGCAAACGTCCGAAAAACATTTACAATTTAGCGGCTGATCTGCAGTCCTTACGTGAGATCCATCGTGTTTGGATGTTGATTTGATCTGCCTGAAGCAAAGGCGGTTTTCAGCTGCCTTTCAAAAAGGGGTGTACAGCTGGTCCTCAACTTAACAATAGTTCACTTAATGAC
>NC_139518.1:7115027-7242505 GCF_947247035.1 Vipera ursinii
TTCCTTGCCCCAGTTGTTAAGGGAATCACTCCGGCGGATGAATTTGTAACCCGGTTGTTAAATGATTCCGGATTCCCCACTGACTTTGCTTTGTCAGAAGGTCACAAAAGTGGATCACATGGCCTTGGGGACAAAGCAGCGGTCATAAAAATATGAAGCAGTTGCCAAGCATCTGAATTCTGATCACATGATCATGGAGAAATACTGCAAAGGCCTTAACTGTGAAAAAAGGTCTTGTAGCACACATAGTTTAATGAAAAGAGGACGAGGGGGTGACATGATAGCAGTGTTCCAATATCTCAGGGGTTGCCACAAAAAAGGTAGTCAAGCTATTCTCCAAAGTAAAGGGTTTCCTGCCTGAACAGGGGGGTTGGACTAGAAGACCTCCAAGGTCCCTTCCAACTCCTGTTCTGTTCTGTTCTCTTCCGTTCCATTCCACATCTGAGCCCACCTCACTTTCCTGCTGTATCTCTAAACATTGCTTTTATCTCATCCCCTGTCCAGAAGAGAGGGTGACTGTTAGCGGCACCATAGTTGTTAAAATAGGCTTTTCCTGCTTATTTCAACAGGATGAAAAAAGGCAGCTTCAAGGGGCGAGACAAATCCAGTGTTTCTCAACCGTGGCCACTTTTAAAATGTGTGGACTTCAGCTCCCAGAATTCCCCACTCAACCATTGCTCAGATCTGAGTTCTGTCATCCGTTTCCCTTAGGGTATTGTCAGGAGCTGGGGAAAACAGGCAACCGAAGCAGGATAGGAACCAGTGACTTTTTTTTTAATAACAGAACAGAATGTGATTATAAGGGACCTTGGAGGTCTTCTAGTCCAACCCTCTGTTCAAGCAGGAGACCCTATACTATGCCAGTCAAGTGATTGTCCAGTCTCTTCTTAAAAGCCTCCAGTGATGGAGCATCCATGATTTCTGGAGGCAGGTTGTTCCACTGGTTAATTGTCCTCACTGTCAGGAAATGTCTCCTTAGTTCTAAGTTGGTTCTCTCCTTGATTAGTTTCCATCCGTTGCTTCTTGTCCTGCCCTCAAGTGCTTTGGAAAATAGCTTGACTCCCTCTTCTTTGTGGCCACCCCTTCAATATTGGAACATTGCTATCATGTCACCCCTCGTCCTTCTCTTCATTAAGCTAGACATACCCAATTCCATTAAGCAGTAGGCGTGAGCTTAAATGGACTCCAGAAGATGGTACAGAACAGGAAGGCCTGAAGGAACATTGTCCATGGGGTCACGATGGGTCGGACATGACTTCGCAACTATCAACACCACCACCCAATTCCAGCAACCATTTAGCCTCCCGTCCCCTGATCATCTCTGTTCTCTATACTCTTTCTAGAATCTCAACATCCTTTTTATATCGTGGTGACCAAAACTGGATGCCGTATTCCAAGTGTGGCCTTACCAAGGCATTGTAAAGTAGTATTAACACTTCACGTAATCTTGATTCTACCCCTCTGTTGATGCATCCTAGCACTGTGTTGGCTTTTTTGGCAACTGCAACACACTGCTGGCTCCTATTTAAGTGATTGTCCACTAGGACTCCAAGATCCCTCTCACAGTTACTCCTTTGTTTCACAGTGGTGTACATACTAATGCTTCTAGCCTCTAGCTTTCTCACAACAACCCTGTGAGGTGGGTTGGGCTGAAGGAGAGGGGCTACCCCCCACCATCTTTTGTGTCTAAGGAAGACTAGAATTAATTGTCACCCAGGTTCTGGTCCTCGTCCATACAGCAAGCTGGAATTTCTTTCAAATATCTCTCTTGTGGGCCCTGACTGATTTTAAAATAACAAATGAAAGTGAAATGAGCCGTTAGAACTCCTTGAAATTGCAAATATCTGAGGAAGGACATTACTGGGATAAACCACATTAAGTTGGCTTTTCAGCTGATCTGAGGTTGGGAGATTAGCATCGTTAAGACCCTCGTTTAATACAATAGGACAAATATCCATCTTGAAACAATTTGAGACTGAGGCTAGGTTGCAGCCGGAATGACCCCCTAGAGCAGGGGTAGGCAACCTCGGCTCTTTTATGACTGGTGGGCTTCAACTCCCAGAATTCCTGAGCCAGCACGGCTCAGCTTGGAAACCTCTCCCTTTCCCCTCAGCATGGCTGGCTCAGGAATTCTGGGAGTTGAAGTCCACAAGTCATAAAGTGCCCTAGGCCTAGGCCAGGGGTAGAAAACCTTGGCTCTTTTATGACTCGTGGACTTCAACTCCCAGAATTCCTGAGCCAGCACGGCTCAGCTTGGAAACCTCTCCCTTTCCCCTCAGCATGGCTGGCTCAGGAATTCTGGGAGTTGAAGTCCACGACTCATAAAAGGGCCAAGATTGCCTACCCCTGCCCTAGAGCAAATAGCTGGATTCACACAACACAGAACGCCCGGCTAAATGCAGCTGTTCTGGGAAGATTGTGGTTCACCATCTATGGTCTTTGTGTGTTATTGTGAGCCTGAGCACACTGTGTGAAATCATTCTAGGATGCAAGTAGTCCTCAACATACCACAGTTCGTTTAGTGACCGTTTGATGTTACCATGGCACCGAAAATAGTGACTTATGACCATTTTTCACACTTATGACCCTTGCTGCATCCCCGTGGTCATGTGATTTGTATTCAGTTGACTCATAATTATGACAGTTGCGTTGCTCTGGGGTCATGTGATCCCCTTTTGTGACCTGCTGACAACGGGAAAGCCAGACTCACTTAGTAACCGTGTGACTAACCGATCAACTGCAGTGATTCACTGAACAACCGTGGCAAGAAAGGTCGTAAAATGGGACAAAATTCACTTAACGATTGTCTCGCCTAGCCACAAATTTTTTTGCCTCAGTCGCTTTTCGTAAGTCAACCTGAAGAAATAAATAAATAATGTAATCGGGGATTCTGCAGCTCTCCCACACACAATTCTGTGACAGAAGTCCAAATGGTCTTAGTTCACATCGGGAGTAACTTAAAATAGTAATTTCCTTGCTATTAAAACTTTAAAACATGTTCAGTCCTATGACGTTCATAGAAAATCATTTATTTGATGCAGGTGAACCCGTAATAGGGCCTCGGTTTGGGTTATTTCTCTGATTTTTAAATTCTGTTTAGTTTATCAAAATACCAAATCCAAAGAAAAATGGAAGTAAAGTAAGGGAGGAAAAAAAAGAAGAGGGAAAAGTGTAGGGGAAAAGTGGAAAAAGGAAGAAAAGCATTGGCTTCTGATGCTTTTTAGCACAGTACAATAAGGTAAAATAACACTCAGCCACACCTTTTTGCTTATTCATAATACCAGCCATTTCTATAACCTATCTAAACAGCAAAACCCAAAGTCAAAGTTTTTCCCCCCCTCCTCAAGCACAAAAGCCCCATATTACAGGTATAACTGATTCATTAGCCATTGTATGGCATTATGTGTAATTTAAGCCAACAACAACAATATGATATGATATGATATGATATGATATGATATGATATGATATGATATGATATGGGCTAATGCCTCCTTAAGTAACACCAGCTGCCTGCAATTAGTGCAGGTTCGAGTCCCACCAGGCTCAAGGTTGACTCAGCCTTCCATCCTTCCGAGGTAGGTAAAATGAGGACCCAGATTGTTGGGGGCAATTAAGCTGACTTTGTAATAATGCCACTTGGGGTGTGTGTGAAAGCCCTAATAAGCAGGCATATACATAGAATGAAGACTACTGCTAAGCTTGTAAGCCGCCCTGAGTCTTCAGAGAAGGGCGGGATATAAATGGGATTAAAAAAATAATAATAATATAATATTTTAATATAATAAATAATATAATATAATATAATATAATATAATATAATATAATATAATATAATATAATATAATATAATGTAATGTAATGTAATGTAATGTAATGTAATGTAATGTAACGTAACGTAACGTAACGTAATGTAATGTAATGTAATAATATAATATAATAATAATATAATATAATATAATATAATATAATATAATAATATAATATAATATAATATAATATAATATAATATAATATAATATAATATAATATAATATAATAATATCATATCATATCATATATCATATCATATAATATCATATAATATAATAATATAATATAATATCATATAATATCATATAATATAATATAATATCATATCATATCATATCATATCATATCATATCATATGATATAATATAATATAATATAATATAATATAATATAATATAATATAATATAATATAATATAATATAATATAATATAATATAATATAATATAATATAATATAATATAATTATGTTGGAAGGGAACTTGGAGGTCATCTAGTCCAATCCCCTGCTCAGGCAGGAAACCCTATACCATTTCAGACAAATGGCTGTCCAGTCTCTTTTTAACTGAGACATGACTTAAAAAGGGAATTTCCTTCTATCAGAGAAGAGTCAGGATGTGTCTTTTCTGGATCCTGCCTGCCGCCAGGAATTTTTATAAGGTTGCCTTGGGTTTTCAAAAAAATTTAAACATCTGATGTCAGATCAGCAAAAAGTATACTTTCTGCCTGCCCGAACCGTTGATCATTGCTAATGTAAACCATTAATTGGCTAAACCTTGCCCAGTTTTTTTCCACAAACGAAATATGCCGACAAGCCGTTACCTTGTTTGAATCATTATTCAGGCAACAACTTCCCCGCAAAGCAAATAATCAACAGGATGTGCACATGTAAATCATATTTTTTAACCAAGGCTTGTCTTCTCTTATGCTCCAACTGCGATCTTTAGCCCGAGACAAATGGCTTCTTTGACACTCAGCTTGCCAGCCTGCTGAATTCGAGGTGGCTTTTTAGGAGACAAGGCAGGGTGGCAGTTTAACACTTGTGAGTCCCTTGTAAAAATGCCTTTTTCCACTCCCACCCCCACCCCACACCCCTTCATCTTCCAGTTCTGTGTCCTGATTTGCCTACACGAAACCCAGCTTCCGGGTTAAGAGGAGAATAGAATAGAATAGAATAGAATAGAATAGAATAGAATAGAATAGAATAGAATAGAATAGAATAGAATAGAATAGAATAGAATAGAATAGAATAGAATAGAGCAGAGCTGGAAGGGACCTTGGAGGTCTTCTAGTCCAGCCCCCTGCTCAAGCAGGAGAACCTACATCATCTCGGACAGGTGATTGTCTAGTCTCTTCTTAAAAATCTCCAGTGATGGAGTGCCCACAATTTCTGGGGGGTAAGCTGTTCCACTGGTTGATTGTCCTCACTGTCAGGAAGTTTCTCCTTAATTCCAGGTTGCTTCTCTCTTTGATCAGCTTCCAACCATTGTTTCTCATCCTTCCCTCTGGTGCTCTGCTGAACAACCTGACCCCCCACCCTCTGCCTTGTGGCAGCCCCTCATATATTGGAACACTGCTATCATGTCACCCCTGTTTCTTCTTTTCTTTAGACCGGCCAAACCCAAGTCCTGCAGCCGTTCTGCGTATGTTTTAGCCTCCAGGCCTTTTGATCCTCTTAGTTGCTCTTCTCTGCAGTTTTTCCAAACTCTCAACATCTTTTCTGTGATAGGGTGACCAAAACTGGCTGCAGCATTCCAGGTGTGGTCTTGCTAGGGCTTTGTAAAGCGGTACTAGGATCAGAGGATCAAAGGAGCCAGCTGTTGTCTCTTTTCCTGAGCATCTTTGCAACTTCTCCAAGCCCTGTGTTGGTAAGCCCAGGAAAGGGAGGAGAAAGTGTGTTTGGCCTAAGGATTATTGAATACATTAGAAAGGGAAGATTTAATGACACCGGTTATACCCTGGGAAGGGTGTTTGAAAGGCCAGGGGCTTCCGACCATCACCTCCCCGGGGAGGGAGACCTGCCACCCAGGGAGGTCAGGAGATGGATGGAAGCAAATATTTGTGGCAGGTTTCACAGGTTGGTGAGAAAGAATTCCATTTCTTCGCTCAGTTTGTCTCCGCTACGCAGCCCGGCAGAGAGTGCAGACCGGCCTGTCAGTGTCTCTTCACCTCAGCCATTCTAAGATGTGTGGACTTCAACTCCCAGAATTCCCCAGCCAGAACTTTGGGAGATAGAAATAGACCGGCTAGAGCACTGGAACGTGGGGAGACCATCTGATGCCCTCTTTTATCGGATTCGCTTATTTCAGTTCTCTGCTTCTGGAGGAGCTCAGGAGGTTTTCCCAGAAAGCAAGCCACAAACAGAAACACGCCTGGCTGAGGAATTCTGGGAGTTGAAGTCCACGAGTGACAAAAAGGCCATGTTTGAAGACCTCCTGCTCTATACCATGTCAGACAAAGGGTCGTCCAATCTCTTCTTTAAAAACTCCAGTGATGGAGCACCCACAGCGTCTGGAGGCAAATTCAGTCGCCCGGGGTTAAGCAGGTTGTGTGAATGCCTGCAGAGGATACACCCATCCCTGCTTTCTCCAATCTGGCCCTTCCTTCACCGCGGAGGCCTCCCTGGCGGGCTGTCTGTTTGTGGAAAGATTAGCTACTCAAATCTTCCTTTGTTTCCCCACTTCTTCCAGCTTCAAAAGAACCTCATTCTCCCAGACCCCAGTTTCATCCTGACCTCCTGCAGGCAATGCTAACAGGCTGGCTTACTGTCAGGATGGTTTTTGAAAAGGCAGTGAAGGAGGAAGACGGTCCTGAGAAATTGGGACAATAGCACACGGATGGGTCCAGTGTTTGAGGAAGAGTGGGAACTGGTTAAAGGTTTTATTTTATTTTATTTTTTTACTTTGCACAGGCTGTAGTTGACTTAACAGCTGCCTCAAGACAAGGTGTACATTTAAACAAGGTGGGGGAATTATCGATTCTATAGGGAGACAATATGCCGGGCTAATATACTATAATATATAATATATAATATATAATATATAATATATAATACTATAATATAATATACTGTTAAGCTTGTAAGCCGCCCTGAGTCTTCGGAGAAGGGCGGGATATAAATGGGATTAAAATAAATAAATAATAAAAAATAATCCAATTTCCAGAATTTTGAAGGAAAAAAAAATCTGGTAGCAAAAGACTGAAAAACGAAACTTATTTATTTATTTTTATATATTTGTCAAATTTAGATTTCTCTCTTCCCACGCACGGAGTGCAACTCCCAAAAGCTTATCTCTTTGATTAAAATTTCTTAGTTTGGGGGGAAGGGGGGGGAGGGCTACCAGTCTCCTTCAGAGATTTTGGAGAATTCAGACAATGGTCCCCTGTTGGAATCAAAGATAGCACCTGTTTCAGGAAGCATGGGAAATTTTCATTTTATGGGGGTTTTTTTGTTTTATGGGGTGTTCAGGTTTGTGGATTTTTAATGCTGTATGTTGCCCCAGAGTCACTGGTCCATGAGCTGGGCAGCCCATGCCAACTTGTTTTAATGAAATAAATAAATTCTTATTAAGTAAGGAAGCAAATAAATATTTTAAGGGCCCTTGCAATAGTGCTCTCCTTGGAAAAGATCCTGATCTTGGGAAAGGTGGAAGGAAAAAGGAGAAGGAGAGGGCAGAGGATGAGATGGTTAGACAGTGTAATCAACACAATGAACATGAGTTTGGGCAAACTCTGGGGGAACAGGGGTGCCTGGCGTACTGTGGTCCATGGGGTTCGCAAACAGCTGGACACAATTCAGTGACTGAACAACAGCAAAAGTTAAGGCAGAGTTTTTCCCCTTTCTTCCTTGCTCATCGGGAGTCAAGAAACTCTTCCGAAATGGGATGTGAGAGGTGGACAATAAGGAAGGCCGAGTGATGAAGAATTGATGCTTTCGAATTGTGGTGTTGGAGAAGACGCTTAGGAGTCTCTTGGGCTGCAAGGAGATCAAATCGGTCAACGCTAAAGGAAATCAACCCTGGCTCCTCTTTGGAAGGACAGATCCTAAAGCGGAAGCTCAAAAATGTTGGCCACCAAATAAGAAGAGAGAACTCCTTGGGAACGATCCTGATGTTGGGAAAGACGGAAGGTAGAAGATGAAAGGGGAAGGCAGAGGAGGAGATGTTTAGACAGTGTCATAGATGCAATGGACATGAGTTTGGGCAAACTCTAGAAAGAGTGCAGAGAAGGGCAACAAAGATGATCGGGGACTGGAGGCTAAAACACATAAGGAACAGTTGCTAGAATTGGGTATGTCTAGTTCAATGAAGAGAAGGACAAGGGGGGACATGATAGCAGTCTTCCAACATCTCAGGGGCTGCCACAAAGAAGAGGCAGTCAAGCTATTCTCCAAAGCGCTTGAAGGCAGGAAAAGAAGCAACGGATGGAAACTCATCAAGGAGAGAAGCAACCTAGAACTAAGGAGAAACTTCCTGACAGAACAATCAACCAGTGGAACAACCTGCCTCCAGAAGTGGTGAATGCTCCAACACTGGAAGTTTTTAAGAAGAATACTGGACAGCCATTTGCCTGAAATGGTATAGGGTTTCCTGCCTGAGCAGGGGGTTGGACTAGATGACCTCCAAGGTTCCTTCCAACTTTACTATTATGATTATGATTATGGTTTGTCCACCCCTTGTCTCTCCTTCCCACCCTCCTCCTCCTCTTCCTCCTCTAACTTCCATCTCACATAATTGGTACCCAGCAGGATACTTTAGCCCCCTGAAAACAGAGTGCAAAGTGGTGCCAGCTCATCAGCAGAACAATCCCATCCTCAGCTATTACCAGGCTCACCTCTCCAGCAGGAATAAAATGGGTCCAATTCCACATATGCTGACCTTTCCTCCTCCTCCTCCCTCTCCTCCCCTCCAGGAAAAAAAAACAACAATCAGCGGATCCAATCCATGTAGATTTCCTTTGTTTTGTGGGGTAACTATTGATGCTATTGTTGGGTAGAGCTGCCAATTTCTATGTAAAGATGCAAAGACTGGTTTCCACGCCCAGAATGGGGTGTGCCATTCTGGAGGTGGTTACTGGATTAAATAGAAGATCTCATCACAAGTCACTTGCTAGACGAGGGGTCTGCAACCTTGACAACTTTAAGACTTCTGGACTTCAGCTCCCAGAATTCCTCAGGCAGCTGGCTGAGGAATTCTGGGAGCTGTCGTCCACAAGTCTTAAAGTTGTCAAGGTTGCAGATCCCTGTGCTAGACAGTCACTTGTCTGAGATGGCCTAGGTCAGGTGTAGGCAACCTTGGTTCTTTTATGACTCGTGGACTTCAACTCCCAGAATTCCTGAGCCAGCATGGCTCAGCTTGGAAACCTCGCCCTTTTCCCTCAGCATGGCTGGCTCAGGAATTCTGGGAGTTGAAGTCCATGAGTCATAAAAGAGCCAAGGTTGCCTACCCCTGGTATAGGTTCTCCTGCTTGAGAGGGGGGCTGGACTAGAAGACCTCCAAGGTCCCTTCCAGTTCTATTCTATTCTATTCTATTCTATTCTATTCTATTCTATTCTATTCTATTCTATTCTATTCTATTCTATTCTATTCTATTCTATTCTATTCTATTCTATTCTATTCTATTCTGTAATTCTATTCTGTAATTCTATTCTATTCTATTCTATTCTATTCTATTCTATTCTATTCTATTCTATTCTATTCTATTCTATTCTATTCTATTCTATTCTATTCTATTCTATTCTATTCTATTCTAAATTCTATCCCATTCTATTTTATTCTGTAATTCTATTCTATTCTATTCTATTCTATTCTATTCTATTCTATTCTATTCTATTCTATTCTATTCTATTCTATTCTATTCTATTCCATATCACACACACCCCACTGCTATCTTAGCTATTTCTCTATTCCTTTTAAGATTCTACTTATTGTACAGCAGCTAAGGTGATTAAAAGCCTGGAGACTAAAACATGTGAAGAATGATTGCAGGATATGTATACATCTCGTCTAGAGGGAAAAAAAACCTAGGGGTGACATGATGGTGGTATGCCAGTATTTGAGGGGCTGGCAAAAAGAAGAGGGGGCGGGGGTCAACTTATTTTCCAAAGCACCAAAAGGCAAGACAAGAAACAACGGATGGAAACTCATCAAGGAGAGAAGCAACCTAGAACTAAGGAGAAACTTCCTGACAGTTAGAACAATTAACCAGTGGAACAGCCTGCCTCCAGAAGCTGTGGGCGCTCCATCACTGGAGGCTTTTAAGGAGAGATTAGACAGTCACTTGTCTGAAATAATAATAATAATAATAATAATAATAATAATAATAATAATAATAATAATAGCAATAATAATAATAGTAATAATAATAATAATAATAAGTTGGAAGGGACCTTGGAGGTCATCTAGTCCAACCCCCTGCTCAGGCAGGAAACCCTATACCATTTCAGACAAATGGCTGTCCAGTCTCTTCTTCAAAACTTCCAGTGTTGGAGCATTCACCACTTCTGGAGGCAGGTTGTTCCACTGGTTAGGGTACAGGGTTTCCTGCTTGAGCAGGGGGTTGGACTAGATGACCTCCAAGGTCCCTTCCAGCTCTATTCTATTCTGATTCTGATTCCAAACTTTGATAATATTGTTTTATCGGATTGTAAGTCCCGTGACAGTGAGATCGATGACATGTAAATTTAATAAACACAAATAAACGAACAATCAAATGAATAAATCAGACCTGATTTAGACCAGGGGGTCCAACCTTGGCAACTTGAAGACTTGTGGACTTCAACTCCCAGAGTTCCTTGTGCCGCATCAGAGTGGAATTTATTGTTCCCTTAGGACTCTCGTCTCTACTTGCCTTTTCTCAGCCAAGAGTCTATCCAGGCAGTTCCGTATGGCTAAGCAAGGCGAGCATTTCTTATCTTCCAAAAGGAAGACGTGGAAGCAATACTTGGAAGCATTAAATAGGGACACAGTGGAGGCACATAAGCCCTGCCAATATTTATGGGGAAGCGAGTACCACCCAGATGGAGAACATGACTCTGCCAAATATACAGTATATTGCTTTTTTTAAAAAATCCTTTTTTTCCCCCCCCGCAGAAGTTCCACTGTTTGGGTTAGTGGTAATGCTGCAAAACCAGACGGTGAGCGGAATAGACAACTCTCGTGCCTGTCCAAATTTTGTCTCTAAAGTTTTGTACCTAAAGTGAACAGAAACAGAAACAAACAAAAAACAACAACAACAACAACAACAAAACAACAACAACAACAACAACAACAGGCCAGCATCGTGTTTAAGAAAAAGGGCAGCTTCAGATCTGGACAGGCCTCCGTGTCAGTGTCTCTTAAGCTCGGCAGTTCTAAGATGGGTGGACTACAACTCCCAGAATTCCCCAGCCAGAACTTTGGGAGATAGAAATAGACCGGCTAGAGCACTAATGCAGATGATACCACTCTAATGGCAGAAAGTGAAGAGGAACTGAAGAGCCTCTTGTTGCGAGTGAAGAAGGAGAGTGCAAAACTTGGGTTGAAACTAAACATTAAGAAAACCAAGATCATGGCATCCGGCCCTCTCAATTCCTGGCAAATAGATGGGGAAGAAATGGAGGTATTGACAGATTTTATTTTCCTGGGCTCCAAGATCACTGCAGATGGGGACTGTAGCCAAGAAATTAAAAGACGCTTGCTCCTCCGGAGGAAAGCCATGGCAAATCTAGACAGCACACTAAAAAGCAGAGACATCACCCTGTCAACAAAAGTGCGTATAGTCAAGGCTACGGTCTTCCCAGTTGCAATGTATGGCAGTGAAAGTTGGACCATAAGAAAGGCTGAGCGCCAAAGAATTGAAGCCTTTGAACTATGGTGCTGGAGAAGACTCCTGCAAGTCCCTTGGACTTCAAAGCGATCAAACCGGTCAGTCCTAGAGGAGATCCACCCTGACTGCTCTTTAGAAGGCCAGATCCTGAAGCGGAAACTCAAATACTTTGGCCACCTAATGAGAAGGAAGGACTCACTGGAGAAGAGCCTAATGCTGGGAAAGATCGAGGGCAAGAGAAGAAGGGGACGACAGAGAATGAGGTGGCTGGATGGAGTCACTGAAGCAGGAGGCGTGAGCCTAAATGGACTCCAGCAGATGGTAGAAGACAGGAAGGCCTGGAGGAACGTTGTCCATAGGGTCGCAATGGGTCGGACACGACTTCGCAGCTAACAACAACAACAGAGCACTGGAACATTGGGAGAACTTGTAGCTTCCCCTTCCCTTTTAGCAATTCTGGGAAACTCAGCTAGCTTTTCCCCCCAATTTGTCTTCTGAATAATAGTCACAGGTAGTTACTAAATAGTTTCTTTGCTGGGAGGGGGAAAAAGAGCGGGAAAGGTCTATCTTGGTCAATGGCCTGGCTTTCTTCTCCCTGGTCAGCAGAGAACAAATTTTCTACTTCCAACAAGGAACAACAGAAATCAGCAATATTCTGTAGCTGTAACTACCGGTAGTAGCAGCAGCAGGAGAATTGGGGGGGCAGTCACCCCAAAAGTAGTCACCCATGCCAAACCACCATTCTGGGAGTGGATGTGGAAATCTGGAAATAACAGAATGACAGAGTTGAAAGGGACCTTGGAGGTCTTCTAGACCAACCCCTGCTCCAGCAGGAGACCTTATACCATCTCAGACAAATGGCAGTCCGGTTTCTTCTTAAAAATCTCCAGTAATGGAGCACCCACAAATTCTGAAGGCAAGTCGTTTGTTGTTCTAGCTGTCAGGAAGTTTCTCCTTAGTTCCAAGTTGGTTCTCTCCTTGATTAGCGGGAGTAAAAGCCCACACCTCTTAACGCTGCCCAGGTTGAGAAATACCGGCCTAAAGTTACATATGAGCTCACATACCATCAAGAAAAAAAAAATGAAGGAAACTGGGTGTCCCAAAGATACTTTTTCCAAAAGGCAACTGGACTTTTGATTTCCCCCCCCCCTACACACACACACACCTCCCAAGAAAACGTTTCGCTTCTCCTCCAAGAAGCTTCTTCGGTTCTGATGGATGAGCTTCTTGGAGGAGAAGCGAGACATTTTCCAAGAAAGTCCAGTGGCCTTTTGGAAAAAGCCACTTTTGCGACAACCACAACCTGGATGACTGAGAATCTCCGGAGACATTAAGGGAACTGGGTCCCTGGTACCGTTTGTTGGAGATATCCAGACAGATCTCTTCCTATACCATCACTTTCCTTTAGCTTTGCATTTCGGGCTACAGATCAGGACGCTAAAGCTGAAGCTAAAGAAAGCCCGATCAACTCCATCATTAGCTGCTAATAGCTGCAGGCCATGCCATTGTTAAAGGACAGTGTTAGGAACCAATGGAGAACTTGATCCTCTGGCTCACAAGCTAATTGTCATTGGCTGCACCGAGGTCTTTCCTTGAAAGGCTGAGAGTGAAGTAGGAATGTAAAGGAGAATATTGGCAGCTCAGGCTTCAACTGTGCGGTCCTTGGTCCTCTCCGAGCTTGCTTGTTTCCTTGCGGCCCTCTCATTCCCCAAACTAGGTAACATCACCGGTGCACGGATACAAACCCAACAAATAAAAGTGGTTTGCTCACTTAGAGAAGGTGTCTTGGGATCCCATACCCCAGAAAGCACATACAAAAATGAGGAGAAGCTCAAAGAACATGAGGCAGACCCAGAAGACGGAGAGGCAACATCAACGACAGGCGATAACAGTATCAAACAACAATGGCTGAAGCCGCCAGAAGAGCAAAAACCTCCGCACCCGAAGTGGTAAAAGAGGAAGTAAAGGGAAAAAGAAGAAGATCTAATTGGGGTAATGAAATGTCTGCAAGAGAACAACCAAGCTCAGAGGGCACCAAGGACGTCTCAGAAAAAGCTCTCCCCTCATTTTATCTCTCCAGCTGCAAGATGGAGCGGAAGGAATTTGACTCCCAGGTCTCTGAATGTGTGGAGACTCAAGCCTCGATCTGCCCAAACCAAGTTCAACATCTCAGCTACTACAGCGTGCTGGTTCTTTGACAGACAGCTTTTTTTTTTTGCAGAATAACAGAGTTGGAAGGGACCTTGAAGATCTTCTAGTCCAACCCCCTGCTCAGGCAGGAAACCCTGTACCAAATGGTTGTCCAATCTCTTCTTAAAAACTTCCAGTGTTGGAGCATTCACAAAAGATGTTGAGACTCTAGAAAGTGTGTGGAGAAAAGTAGCAAAGATGATTAGGGAACAGGAGGCTAAAACAAATAAAGAGCGGTTGCTGGAATTGGGTGCATCCAGTTTAATGAAGAGAAGGACGAGAGGGGACATGATAGCAGTCTTCCAATATCTCGGGGGCTGCCCCAAAGAAGAGGGAGTCAAGCTATTCTCCAAAGCGCCTGAAGGCAGGACAAGAAGCAACAGATGGAAACTAACCAAAGAGAGAAGCAACCTAGAACAAAGGAGAAACTTCCTGACAGTTAGAACAATTAATCAGTGGAACAACCAGCCTCCAGAAATTGTGGGTGCTCCAACACTGGAAGTTTTTAAGAAGAGACTGGACAATCGTTTGTCTGAAATGGTATAGGGTTTTCTGCTTGAGCAGTGGGGTTGGACTAGATGACCTCCAAGGTCCAACTCTGTTCTTCTGTTCCTCTGTATCCGGGCACAAAGTCCTCCCACTCTGCTCGGAGGCTCCTACCTTGCGTGCCTTTGGCAGGCAGTGGCAGGAGGGTGTTGGTGGACCCCAGAAGAGATTGGACAATCCTTCGTCTCAAATGGTATAGGTTTTCCTGCCTGAGCAGGGGGGTTGTACTAGATGACCTCTAAGCTCCCTTCCAACTCTGTTCTTTCTGTTTATTCCAAGGGAAGTTGTTCCACTGATTAATTGTTCTAACTGTCGGGAAGTTTCTTCCCCATTTAGGAAAAGTTTCTCCATTTCTTGCAAGCAGGGTGGTGTTGAGCTGTGATAAAAATGCACCAAAAATGTGCTGGAGATAGAAAAGCAGAGAAGAGCTGAAATATATTGAAAAATGTGCTGGCTCTCTTAAATCTTGGCAGCTTCACCAGAAGAAAAAATGACATTCATGTTCCAGTGTTGTTCTTTGGTTGTTTATTCTTGTTGATTTTAGTTTGGCCTTGTATTACGCAATGGCTCTGCCTTATTCCCAAAGTTTCTTTGGGCGAGTGTGTTTGTATATGCGTAGATGACATCAGCTCCCACTCCTGCCCCTCTTTTTTTTGTCCATTGTCCATCTTTTTTCCCCCTTTCCACTGGAAATCCACCAAGAGAAGATGGAATTCAAGCAATTTTTGTACTGCCTGAAGAGAGGGAGCAAGGAAAAATGAACTTCCTTTTGCAAAAAAAAAAGCATTAAATCATAATATAAAATCATCGCGTAGACACAATCGAAATAAAGGTAGTAGGAGATGGGAAAGAGAAAGCAAGGGGAAGGAGAAGCAAAGTTAGTTCTTGACTTACAACAGTTCATTTAGCCACCGTTCCCAGTTACAATGGCACTGAAAAAAAGTCACATGACCCTTTTTCACACTTACGACCGTTGCAGCATTCCCCACGATCACGTGATCAAAATTCAGATGTTTGACCACTGACTCGTACTTATGACGGTTGCAGAGTCCCAGAGTCAGGTGATCCTCTTCTGCGACCTCCTGACAAGCAAATTCAAATGGGGGAAGCCAGATTCACTTAACAACTGCGTTACTGACTTAATAACTGCGGTGAGTCACTTAACAACCGTGGCAAGAAAAGTCATAAAATGGGGCAAAACTCACTTAACCAATGTTTCACTGAGCAACACTACATTTTGGGCTCAATTGTTGTCGTAAGTCGAGGACTGCCTGTATAAGATAAAAAGAGGGAAAGAGGGGCGGGGGAAGCATTGACTTCCAATTTTTTTTTCCAGCGCAGAAAAATGAGAAATAGAATTGCAGCCTCCACTTTTGATTTTACCAATTTAACAGGCAGGAGCCGTTTCCACCATAACAGATTAATCTTAATTAGCAAAATGCAAAGTCAAGATTTCATTCCGTTCCCCACCCCTGCCCACCGTCTACAGAAAAAAATTCCAGGCAGAACGAAAACTGGATTTTCCAAAGCTGAATATATCATTTCTTTTTTCTAATTAAAACAGTTCAATTTTGTCATGTCTGCCAGCTTCATCTCTTTTTCCCCCATCCATTCTTCTCTGGTGAGGATTGATGGATTTTTCCATTTCTGAGTGGGACTTGGGGAGGGGGGAGGGGAGCTTCCAATGATGGCTAGATGTAGGTAAATCTCAGAAATGGATTTTTGCCTGCATTCTCATGCAGACTGTCCCCCCCCCTCTCTCTCTCTGTGTGTGTGTGTGTGTGTGTGTGTGTCTGTGTATCTCTGTAGCTGGTACAAGATCAAATAACCATGGAGGAGGAGTAATTGACTCCAATGCTTATTACATGCTTATCACTAAATTAATTTGATTGTTGCAGTGAATGGAAGACGATCAAGCCCAATCTTTTCAATGTGGATTCATTCCATCCTTCCGCCTGGGGCCTCTGAGCCAGCCAAGGACTTGAAACCTGATTTTTGATACTTCCAGTTAAATTGAAGGTATAAATCAATCTCCAGATCATTAACAGCTGTCTTTGCTTTTCTCCCCAGGAGCTGTGATGCCAATTAGTAGCCAATCAAGGGCAGCCAGCTTTAGGATGGTGGATGCAGCTGGACCCTTAATTGCTGTTTGAGATGCTGGCATTAACAGGTGATAAGAAGTGAAAAGATGCGATTTATTTTCTGATTTTCAGAAACTAGTAGGGGGTGGGTGGGTGGATGGGACCTAGGAATTTCCTTTTTTAAAAAAGGTCTTTTAATCTGTGAAAATCACAAAGGATGGGGAGGGAACAATGATATAAACTATTCAATTTATTTTATGCGTTATTCCATTATAATTGCCATTTTCAGAAAATGGAGCTAAGATATATACCATAGGAGAACCTATACCATCTCAGACAGGTGATTGTCCAGTCTCTTCTTAAAAACCTCCAGTGATGGAGCACCCACGATTTCTGGGGGCAACTTCTGTTCCACTGGTTAATTTTCCTCACTGTCAGGAAGTTTCTCCTTAATTCCAGGTTGCTTTTCTTCTTGATTAGTTTCCAACCCTCTGGTGCTTTGGAGAATAGTTTGACCCCTTCTTCTCTGAGGCAGCCCCTAAAATACTGGAACGCTGCTATAATCTCTCCCCTCTTTCTTCTTTTCTTTAGACTAACCAAACCCCAAGTCCTGCAACTGTTCTTCATATGTTTTTGCCTTCAGGCCTTTGATCATCTTAGTTGCTCTTCTCTGAACTTTTTTTCCCCAAAGTCTCAACATCTTTTTTGTAGTATGGGGACCAAATTCGTTGCAGTTTTCCAGGTGTGGTCTTACTAGGGCTTTGTAAAGCGGTACTAATACTTCGCCTGATCTTTTCCTTGGGAATGTCGTACCTAAGTCCTGCTTAGCTTTCCAAGATCAATCAAAGCTACCGAGGAGGCACTGTGACTTTCCTGGACACACTCTTCAAATCTATAATAATAATAATAATAATAATAATAATAATAATAATAATAATAATAATAATAATAATAATAATATAACAACAATAATAACAACAACAAACAATAATAATAACAACAATAACAATAACAATAATAAAATTAAGTTGGAAGGATCTTGGAGGTCATC
Source organism: Vipera ursinii (assembly GCF_947247035.1). Taxonomy (NCBI): domain Eukaryota; kingdom Metazoa; phylum Chordata; class Lepidosauria; order Squamata; family Viperidae; genus Vipera; species Vipera ursinii. The sequence continues at coordinate 7,132,514 of NC_139518.1, forward strand.
TAGCCCAACCCCCTGCTCAGGCAGGAAACCCTATACCATTTTGGACAAATGGCTGTCCAGAATAATAATAATAATAATAATAATAATAATAATAATAATAATAATAATAATAATAATAATAATAATAATAATAATAATAATAATAATGATAATAATAATAATATAATAAAAAAATAATAATAAAGCTCTCTACTGGCTGGGGGATTCTGGGAGTTGGACTCCACATGTTTTATAGTTGCTGAAATTGACAGACATGGTTTTGGAAGATGGACTGTGCCAAATTTATAAAGCCTTAGTAAGGCCACACTTGGAATACTGCATCCGGTTTTGCGCACCATATTATAGAAAAGTTGTAGAGAGTGCAAAAAAAAAAAAAAAGCAACAAAGATGATTAGGGCCCTGGCCATTAAAACATATGAAAAATGGTTGCAGGAATAGGGTGTGTCTAAGTCTAGTGAAAAGAAAGACGAGGGATGACATAATAGCAGTGTTAACTGTATTTGAGTGGCTGCCACCAAGAACATCAACCTATTCTCCAGAGCACCAGAAGGCGGGACAAGAAGGAGAAATTTCCTGAGAGAACAATTAACCAGCGGAACAGCCTGCCTCCAGAAGTTGTGGTTGCTCCAACGCTGGAGTTTTTAAAGAGGAGACTGGACAACCCTTTGTCTGAAAAGGTATAGGGCAGGGGTAGGCAACCTCGGCTCTTTTATGACTCATGGACTTCAACTCCCAGAATTCCTGAGCCAGCTGGCTCAGGAATTCTGGGAGTTGAAGTCCATGAGTCATAAAAGAGCCGAGGTTGCCTACCCCTGGTATAGGGTCTCCTGCTTGTGCAGGGGGTTGGACTAGATGACCTCCAAGGTTCCTTCCAACTCTGTTATTCTGTTAAATTAGTTCAATACTTCTGTCAGGAAACTTTTCCAGATGTCCATGAAGTCACCAGAATATCCTAGGAATCAATAAGATTGGGGAACATGACAATTTTCTAATTGGACAGCAGCTGGAGGATAAAAAAGAGAGAGAGAGAGAATGAGAAATGATTAAAGAAAGGACCACATGCATCAACTTTTCATCAAATTGCTGTTCACAAATTGGAGCTTAATTTATTCAAGATTACTTTCCAATTTGAAAGGAAATTGCCTCTCCTTTAAGCCTGTTCCAGTTGTTCCTCCCTTGAAAACAACATTGTTTTGTTGCCCTCTGCTGTCTTCCTGTGATACTGCAACCAGATTAGAATAGAATTAGAGACCTTGGAGGTCTTCTAGTCCAGCCCCCTGCTCAAGCAGGAGAACCTATACCCTCTCAGATAGGTGAATGTCTAGCCCACGGGTCAGCAACCTGCAGCTCCGGAGCCGCATGCAGCTCTTTGAGCCGTCTCCTGCAGCTCCCAGTCGCCCGGTGCGCGCGCACCTCTTTGAATGGGCAGTGGTGTGCGCGCACCTCCGCCAGAACGGGCAGTGGCGCCGCTCGTTGAGAAAGCTGCCGTGGCCCGTTTGCACAGCTGCTGCGTTCGTCCATGTTTGGCAAGCGCGGCAGGTCTCCCAACGAGCGGCGGCGGTTTGGAGAGTGCGCACGCACCTCTCCAAACCACCGCCGTCCCGTTTGGAGGTCTGCCGCACTCGTCAAACATGAACGAACGCGGCAGGTCTCCAAACGGGACGGCGGCGGTTTGGAGAGGTGCGCGCGCACTCTCCAAACTGCCGCCGTCCCGTTTGCACAGCTGCCGCATTCGTCCATGTTTGACGAGCGCGGCAGGTCTCCGAACGGGACGGCGGCGATTTGGAGAGGTGCGCGCGCACTCTCCAAACTGCTACCGTCCTCTTTGCACAGCTGCTGCGTTCATTCGTGTTTCTTTCAAACGCGGAGGAATGCAGCAGCTCTGCAAACGGGGCGGCGGCAGTTTAGAGAGCTGCATTCATCAAACGCAGAGGTTTGGAGGTCCCAAGAGAGGGGGACAGCGCTCAGGTGGCTCCGGCAGTGCCCGTAGCCTGCGAGTCCGTCTCTACCCCCCCCACGTAAGCTGGCGGCACTGGGCAGCGACAGGTGCGTGCAGCTCAGGATGCGGTGCGGGTGTACGGAGTGGTGTATTTTTTGCTTGTTTTGCGCATGCATGTGCATGCCCACATGCGCGCACACAGTTTGCGGCTCCCACTTTTTTCTGTGTATGACGGAACCGGTTCCGAGTGGCTCTTTTGCTGTTTCGGGTTGCTGACCCCTGGTCTAGCCTCTTAAAAATCTCCAGTGATGGAGCGCCCACAATTTCTGGGGATAAGCTGTTCCACTGGTTGATTGTCCTCACTGTCAGGAAGTTTCTTCTTAATTTCAGGTTGCTTCTCTCTTTGGTCAGTTTCCATCCATTGTTTCTTGTCTTTCCCTCTGGTGCTTTGGAGAATAGTTTGACCCCCTCTTCTTTGTGGCAGCCCCTCAGATACTGGAATACTGCTATCACATCTTCCCTATTTTTTTCTTTTCTTTAGACTAGCCTAGGGGTAGGCAACCTTGGCTCTTTTATGACTTGTGGACTTCAACTCCCAGAATTCCTGGGCCAGCCACACTGAGGGAAAAGGGAGAGGTTTCCAAGCTGAGCCATGCTGGCTCAGGAATTCTGGGAGTTGAAGTCCACGAGTCATAAAAGAGCCAAGGTTGCCTACCCCTGGACTAGCCAAACCCAAGTCCCACAGCCGTCCTTCGTACATTTTAGTTTCCAGGCCTTTGATCATCTTAGTTGCTCTTCTCTGATTTTTTCCCAAATTCTCGACATCTTTTTTGTGACATGGTGACCAAAATTGGCTGCAGTATCCCAGGTGTGGTCTTACTAGGGTTTTATAAAGCGGTTGTAATACATCGCCTGACCTTGATTCTACGCCTCTGTTTATACGACCCAGGATTGTATTAGCCTTTTTGGCTGCTGCTGCACACTGCTGGCTCATGGCCAAGTGATCGTCCACTAAACAACATTCTGCTCCCTTGTCACGTAAGTAAGAGCAGGCTACAGGTAGTCCTCGACGTACAACCACAATCAGGATTTTAACTCAGTCATATCTGATTTTACAATCTTTTCTGCCATGGTCGTTCAGTTGAATCATGTCATTAAGCAATTCCGGTTTTCCCCATTGACTTTGCTTGTGGGAAGTCAACTAGGAAGGTTACAAATGCCGATTATATGTCCTCGGGACGCTGCAACAACAGTACAGCCCTCGACTTATGACCACAACTGAGCCCAAAATTTCTACTGCTAAGCAAGACAGCCGCAATGTGAATTTTGACCCATTTTTTCAGTACTTAAGCGAATCACTGCAGTTGTTCACTGAGTAACGTTGTTAAGTGAACCTGGTTTCCTCCATTGACTTTGCTTGTCAGAAGGTCACCAACGGTGACCACATGACTCTGGGACACTGCGACCGTCAAAAATGTGAGCCAGTTGCGTCCTAATTTTGATCACATGACCCACAGGGATATTGCAACAGTCCTAAGCATGAAAAACACAATTTTTTGTTTCCAGGGCTGTTGTATCTTTGAACGGTCACTAAATGAATGGTAAGTCAAGGACTTGCTTATATTACACTTTTCCATATCTGCTGGACCCAGATTGAGAAAAACTGGCCGTCTGGCCCAGCCTTTAAAGTGCCACGAGACCAGTGGTGGGATTCACATAGGTGAACAACCAGTTCTGTGTGTGGGTGCCGTTTCCGGAAGTCCGTTCTGGGCCTGGGCAACAAAAAATTAGCTACCGCTTCTGCCGAAGTGGTGCGTACCGGCTGAATCCCACCGCTGCACGAGACTCTTCCCTACTTTGCAGAAGCCATCTCCCCGTTATCTGTCTAGACGGACTGAGGTCTTAAGTCAAATTTCCAAAGAACCTGACAGGAATAAAGCGTTTCGCCAGCTTCCTGCAGCTGGAACAAGCTGATTTCCCACCAAAGCCCGTGGTTTGCTCGGAAATCCCGCTTGTAGCTTTTATTATGATCATCTCACATGATCCAGAGGGACTCTGGCCGGCGCCCAGCTGCATGCGTGAGCTTCGGCAGCTTCAGGTTGCCGGGATGAGTTGGTTGACCTTCCTTATCGTCACCTTTCCCTTCTTGCTCCCTTGCAGCTCCATTTCCTCTCCATTTCTTTCCCAGTCCTGGAGTGTCATCGAAGCTTCCGGCTATCCCCTGATTTCACCCCGGATCTCCCAGTGATCTGTAAAGTCTCAGAGGCAGGACCAAGATCGGCGTTTGCTAGACAGGGTCAGCTGCAGAGAAGGAGCCTTCCATGTGTTTGCACAGCCGGTCAAAGGGGAGGAGAAAGGACAGCCTTGGCCCCCCACCCCGCCGGAAGCTCCAGCTGCCTCTGCAGATGTGAAACTTGGGCCAAGAGCAAATCTCTGGGTGCTAATTCACCAAAGGAAGTCCAAGGGTCAGTGGTGGGATTCACATATGTGAACAACGGGTTCTCTGTGTGGATGCCGCTTCCAGAAGTCCGTTCTGGGCCTGGGCAACAAAAAATTAGCTACCGGTTTTGCCAAAGTGATGCGAACTGGCTGAATCCCACCATAGGAAGGAAGGAAGGAAGGAAGGAGTTTGCCAAAGTGATGCGAACTGGCTGAATCCCACCACTGCCAAGGGCAGGGGTCTTCAAACTTGGCCCTTTTATGACTTGTGGACTTCAACTCCCAGAATTCATCAGCCAGGCACGCTGAAGTCCACAAGTCATAAAAGGGCCAAGTTTGAAGACCCCTGGCCAAAGGTGTCAAGTGCACAAGGAAGCAAATGTCAGATGATGTTTGCATTACATGTTGTCCCATAAAGCAAACAAGCCAAGGTTAGCATTAACTAGGTTTCACATCTTGTGTGAATCTATTAGCTAGCTCTTTGTTGATTGGCCCAGAGGGGCTCTCCAAATCTTAATCATCTCCTGGATCATATCCAATTTATTTAAATACAGGTAGTCCTTGACCTACAACCGTTCGGTTAGTGACCGTCCAAAATTGCAACAGTAGAGAAGAAAGCGACTTGTGACCGTTTTTCACTTAATGACCCTTGCAGCATCCCCAAAGTCACCTGATCAAAATTCAGACACTTGGCAATGGCCTCTTATTTATGACGGTTGCAGTGCCCTGGGATCATGGGATCCCCTTTTGCGACCTTCTGATAAAAGTCAAATGTGGCAAGAAATGTCTTAAAACGAGGACCCAGATTGTTGGGGGCAATTAAGCTGACTTTGTAATAATGCCGCTTGGGGTGTGTGTGAAAGCCCTAATAAGCAGGCATATACATAGAATGAAGGCTTATTGCTAAGCACATTGATTTGTGCTTAGAGTGTAATAAATAAATAAATAAATAAATAAATAAATAAATAAATAAATAAATAAATAAATAAATAAATAAATAAATAAATAAATAGATAGATAGATAGATAGATAGATAGATAGATAGATAGATAGATAAATAGATAGATAGATAGATAGATAGATAGATAGATAGATAGATAGATAGATAGATAGATAGATAAATAAATAAATAAATAAATACAATGGGCCCAGACTCACTTAATAACTGTCTTGCTTAGCAAGATAAATGTTGGGCTCAATTGTGGTTCTACGTTGAGGATTACCTGCAATGTCCCAATTGATTCAGTTAGTAAAACACCTGAATGTTCATTTAAAGCAGGGGTCTTCAAACTTGGCCCTTTTATGACTTGTGGACTTCAACTCCCAGAATTCCTCAGGCAGGCACGCTGGCTGAGGAATTCTGGGAGTTGAAGTCCACAAGTCATAAAAGGGCCAAGTTTGAAGACCCCTTGATTTAAAGCATTCCAAAGTTTTGTTTAAGAGATTTCTGTTCTTTTGTTCCGGACGTTCTGGATTGGGTCGATCCCAATGAGAGGTAGCCAGGCTAAGATCCAGCTTTGGGGACCTCCATGTTATGTATATAAGGGATGTTTCCACAGAAATGAGCCACCAAACACTCCATAAATGGCACTCGTGTCCCATGGGATTATGGCAGCCCTGCCGGCCACCCCAAATCTCTCTGCTTTTTTCCCAGGGCCTTGGGGGCTGCACAAGGTGCCTCAAAGCCTGAGGCTGGAGCGTGTTTGCAAGATCCCCGGGGATGGCTTCTGGTAGCTCCATAGCCTGTGCCGGCCTCCTCCGTCATCTCTGAGCCAAGTCGGAAATATCTGGAAGTGAGAAGCTTTCCTGACGGACGGACGTGTTCCCTTCTCTAGTGCCTTGGCCCAGAGGTCACCCCCACCAGTAGCAGCAGCACAACAGGAAGCGACGACGCAACCTTGGCTTGGGAAGCTGGAACTGCGCAGCAGAGAGCCTGGCAAGAGAAGCCAACAGCCTCCCCTCAGCAGCCTCCCCGGGTTGCATGGTCAAGCCGTCTTCAATGGACGCCAGGCAGGGGCTGGAGAGCGACTGCTGTCCCCCGGTGGAGCGAGGAGGTGACCAGATGGACAGGGGGGCATGGAGCTGAACCGTGAGTTGCCAGCCTGGCAGGAGAGGGCAGGGCTGGGCCGGGGCACCCCGAAGAATTAGGGAGGGAAAGAGGGATAATGGAAGGGCTGGGACGGAGCTCTTCTCTGAAAGCCTAGCAATGCATGCAAAGGGAGATGCACTCTGCACATGAGCTGAGGCTAGCGGGTAGAAACTCAAGATGAGGTCTGAGCAAGGAGAACTACCTTCTCCCCCCATCACCCCCCCCCCAAGAATGTTAACACTTTATAAGAAGTTTCCAAGTGGGGAAGGGTTCCCTCTGGAATCTGGAAAACGAGGTTTGGATAGAATTAGGAATCTGTAATGCAGCTTGGCCAAAGATGGGATCTGTCTCCTCTTAATGCTGCCACCTCAGCTGGGGATGATGGAGGTTTAAGTCCAACTGCTTTGCAGGGCTTTCTACAGAGGCCGGCTGGGGAATTCTGGGAGTTGAAGTCCACAGGTCTTAAAAGTAGCTAAGGTTGAGAAACACTGCCTTAATCTAACCAGGCCTGGTGTGATCCCTCTAGGCCAGGGGTAGGCAACCTTGGCTCGGTTATGACTCGTGGACTTCAACTCCCAGAATTCCTGAGCCGGCATGGCTCAGCTTGGAAACCTCTCCCTTTCCCTTCAGCGTGGCTGGCTCAGGAATTCTGGGAGTTGAAGTCCACCAGTCATAAAAGAGCCAAGGTTGCCTACCCCTGCTCTAGGCCCTTCCCCAGTCCCTTCTAGGCTCCGATCCCTTGTATCTCTATGACCTGGACGATGAGGATCCTGAGATTTGGAAAGCAGATTTAATGAGAGTTGATGATCTTTAACCTCCTGCCTGGAAGATGGCAAAAGGGCCCCAGCGGACATCAGGACTGAGCAATGATTAGATTTCTATCCTTTTTTTTTGTTCAGGAGCCTCAAGGCCATCTCTCTTGGCATCCAACAAGCTCTCTGGCCTGTCAAGACTGAATTTTCTTCGTTGAATTTTTAATATTTTTTTTAAGTGAGAAGTTTGCAAGCATCACTTTTATTTCCAAGGAAGCTCTGTGTTCTTAGAAGATCAACATGGTGGGGAAGTGACCCTTTCCAGCTCAGAAAACAAAATACAAATAAAACACACACACACACACACACACACACACACACACACGCACACGCACACACACAAATCGATGGAAACAGACAAAGGTCGGTTGTGGTGATGTTGTGGTGAAGAGCACCTGTTGATGGGAAACCACCATCATTGGTTTGTCTTCTAATAAATGTAAGCTTGTGACTGGTTGCACCGGTACGCTTCAGCTATGTGTGGATCAGGCCAGCATTTTCCATTTTGTGAGAGTAACCACCATCAAAGTATAGCATAAGATAGTTAGTGAACCCTTCTCTGGTCTGCCTCATTTTGTCTCCTCCAGGGCTGCTGGTCTTCGTTGTATTCCTGTTCCAGATGAGACTCTCCGGGATGTGGCCCACGCAGCTTGTATGTGACAGGCGACTGATCCAGAAATACGTGGCTGAAGCTGTGGACATGGAGGAAAGCTTGGTAAGAAAGCACCCGTTGGTCTGTTCAAGCAGGCTGAGTTCGAAGGACACTGGTTCCTCCTTCTTGAATAGAATAAAGCTGGAAGGGACCTTGAGGTCTTCTAGTCCAGCCCCCTGCTCAAGCAGGAGAACCTATACCATCTCAGACAGGTGATTGTCCAGTCTCTTCTTAAAAATTTCCAATGATGGGAGCACCCACGATTTCTGGGGAACAAGCTGTTCCACTGGTTGATTGTCCTCACTGTCTGGAAGTTTCTCTTTAATTCCAAGTTGCTTCTCTCTTTGATCAGCTTCCAACCATTGTTTCTCGTCCTTCCCTCCGGTGCTCTGCTGAACAACCTGGTCCCCTCTGCCTTGTGGCAGCCCCTCAGATACTGGAACACTGCAATCATGTCTCCCCTATTTCTTTTCTTCAGACTGGCCAGGCCCAAGTCCCGCAGCCGTTCTTCGTATGTTTTAGCCTCCAGGCCTTTGATCATTTTTTTTTCCAAACTTTCAACATCTTTTTTGTCATATGGTGACCAAAATTGGCTGCAGTATTGGAGGTGTGGTCTTACTAGGGCTTTGTCAAGCGGTACTAATACTTTGAGTGATCTTGATCTTAGCCTGCTTCAGAGGCTTTGGAGGACAGAATAACAGAGTTGGAAGGGATCTCGGAAGTGTCCTAATCCAACCCACTTTTCAAGCAGGCGGTCCTGTGCCAATCTGGACAAATGGGTGTCCAACCTCTGCTTAGAAATCTCCAGTGTTGGAGCCACCCATAACGTTTGGTGGCAAGCTGTTCCACTGATGAATTGTTGTCACTGTCAGGAAATTCCTTCTTAGTTTCCAACTGTGATTTCTTGTCCTGCCTTCACATTCTTTGGAGAGGAGGTTGACACCCCCCCCCTCTTCTCTTTGGCAGCCCCTCCGATATTGGAACACTGCTAACATATCACCCCTACTTCTTCCCTTCATTAGTCACTAGACATTCATAGTTGCGATAGCCGTTCATCATACGATTTAGTCTCCATAATAATATTTGCATTTCTATTATCTGGAAAGGGTGCAAATGAAAGGCAAGAAGTGGAATTTAGCCTGCCTTGAGTCGATTTTCCTCTGCTTTTGTCCTGTCTCTGCAGAGCCAATGTGAAGAACTTCCATTGCTTCTGGAACCTGTACATTTACCCTTGGTGGGGTTGAACCTCAGGGTGTGGAGAACAAAGACAGTAAGTATGTAGGGCGTATGGATGTCACTGGTTCTTTGGGATTCACTGATTTTCGGCCACAGAGGTGCTTTTCCAAAAGGCAACTGACTTTTGTTTTTTCCTTGAAAACATTTCACTTCTCATCCACGAAGCTTCTTCAGTTCGGACTGAATGGTGGGAATGGAAGGATTTATATTCTTTGCAGTTAGCTGGTCGTTAGCATTCTTTCTGAGGATCGTTGGGGCCACTTGGGGGTTTATCTGTATCCTCAGAATCACCTGAATCAGAGTGCAAATGGTTGTGGAACCTCCTTGGGACTGCGGAAAGGACTGTGTTATAGACAGGAGATACGTGGTGTCGTACCCTAATAACAGAATAACGGAGTTGGAAGGGACCCTGGAGGTAATCTAGTCCAACCCCCTACTCAAGCAGAAGACCCGATACCATTTCGGACAAATGGCTGTCCAGTCTCTTCTTAAAAACCTCCAGTGTTGGAGCACTCACAACTTCTGGAGGCCAGTTGTTTCACTGATTAGTTGAGAAAGAGTTGCTCAGCGTTAACATAGATCAGGGGTCCCCAACCCCCAGACCGTGGACCAATACTGGGCTACGGCATGCCAGCAACCGGTCCACACAAACAAGCAGCACACAAAACCACGCACCCTCCGGTCTGCCGAAAAAACCTCTCTCCACGGAACCGACCCCTGGTGCCCCAAAGTTTGGGGACCTGTGACATAGATGGCCTCTCTTAATACTATTCTTTCAAACCAGTGGTTCTCTCTGTCTGGGCCAAGTGGACCAGTGTTTCCAACCTAAAACCCTGGCTGGGGAATTCTGGGATTTGATTCCCACACCTCTTAAAAGTTGCCTGGTTGGGAAGCAGAGTTAGATGTAATGGGAAGAATAAATAACCTTTGAGAAACAGCAGGACAGGTTCTAATGAAGGTAACCTTCAGGGAAAAGGAATTTGAGTCCGGGACAGAACGGTAACCTGAGTAAGCATCCCAGAAGAAGTCCTTCTCTGGTTCTCATGCAGATAAAGGCTGAGAGAGTGAAGAAGCATTCAGACTTGCAAAGGTTTTTGTTTTTGTTTTAACTTAGAACTTGTAATAAAAGTAACATTAGCATGAATCACTTTGGTTTCCCAGCCTGGTCTACCTTAGTGCAGGACTTTTAAACCTTTTCACCCGTTGTACCACATTTAGGATATGGCAACATCTGAGTACCACCAGTCGCCCAGCAAGGTGTCAAAAACTTGATGACCAAAAAAAAAAAAAAAGGAAAAAAGTGATGAAGTACAGGTAGTCCTCAACTTACAACAGTTCGCTTAGTGACTGTTCGAAGTTACAATGGCACTGAAAAAAGTGTCCCCCAAGCCACAGCCGAGCAAGACACCTGCCTGCCCGCCTGCCTAGGGGCGCTCTTCGTTCTGTCTGAGGTTTTCATGGTTGTGAGCATTTCTGTTGAGGATTGGCAGCGGAGGTGGGGTGGGGGGTGTTTGGTTTTTAATCCCCACCCCGCTCTGCTGGGGGGTTGCAGCAGGGTTTGTTCACTTCACATGACCCTGGGACACTGTGACCGTCATAAATATGAATCAGTTGCCAAGCATCTGAATGTAAATCAGAAGACCCTGGAGATGCTGCAACATTCCAGCTGATTGGCACTTCTTCTGGGCTCAGAAGCGCCAGGATCAGTGCCGAGCTCCAGCTGGAGCCTGGCACTGATCCTGGCCCTTCCGCTGATCCCTGACAGCCCTGCAGCTCCAGCCGTCTCTCGCTCAGGCTTGTGCGGTGCTGCCACCAGTTCAGCTCATTCCCTTCCCCCGCTACCACTTTCCTAGGATGGTCGCATACCACCTGCCAGGTGCCCATGTACCCCAGGTGGTACCTGTACCACTGGTTGAAAAGCCTTGCCTTAGTGGGCTAACGGCAACTAGTGGGATACTTAAGTATGGCATTCTATGGATTAGTTAGTATACAGTTTACATGGATCAGCGACGATTTTGTTTTGGATGCTGAATTTCCGTTGTAATATAAAACCATGGAGGCTGATGGCACTGCAGCTAAAATGAGCAGTCCAACTCCTTGAATTTTAAGAAAAATCCCCTATTCTCGTCCCACCTTCCCCAGTAAATAGAGCAGTGTTTCTCAACCTGAACAAATGTAAGATGTGCCGACTTCAACTCCCAAAGCAAGGCAGGCCGGGGAATTCTGGGAGCTGAAGTCCACACATCTTAAATTGGCTAAGGCTGAGAAACGCCGAATCACTGAGGTGGCAAATTTACTGACTCTGTTACAGAACGAAGTCAAAACACAGGAAATCCTCCAAGCATTGATCCAGCTGATGGATGGCATAGCTGTTGCCCAGCAATCAATGAATGAGAGTTGCCTCTTGATACGTCTCCAGCAGCTTCATGAGAAAGCCAGCTTCTTCCTTCTGCATTTAAGGAACTTCCAAGGGCAGGTGAGCCAATCCCAGAATTTTGGGGGTGGTGATGGCGGCTCTGAAGAAGCCATAGCGCCATGGGAAGTCTCTGAACTGAGAAAGATAATTCTATATGGATGTAGAGGAGGGGTAGGCAAGCTTGGCTCTTTTATGACTGGTGGACTTCAACTCCCAGAATTCCTGAGCCAGCATGGCTCAGCTTGGAAACCTCTCCCTTTTCACTCAGCGTGGCTGGCTCAGGAATTCTGGGAGTTGAAGTCCACAAGTCATAAAGCAGCCTAGGCCTAGGCCAGGGGTAGGCAACCTTGGCTCTTTTATGACTCATGGACTTCAACTCCCAGAATTCCTGAGCCAGCCTGGCTCAGCTTGGAAACCTCTCCCTTTTCCCTCAGCGTGGCTGGCTCAGGAATTCTGGGCATTGAAGTCCACAAGTCATAAAGCAACCTAGGCCTAGGTCAGGGGTAGGCGACCTTGGCTCTTTTATGACTCATGGACTTCAACTCCCAGAATTCCTGAGCCAGCCTGGCTCAGCTTGGAAGCCTCTCCCTTTTCCCTCAGCGTGGCTGGCTCAGGAATTCTGGGCATTGAAGTCCATGAGTCATAAAGCAAGCTAGGCCTAGGCTAGGGGTAGGCGACCTTGGCTCTTTTATGAGTCATGGACTTCAACTCCCAGAATTCCTGAGCCAGCCTGGCTCAGCTTGGAAACCTCTCCCTTTTCCCTCAGCGTGGCTGGCTCAGGAATTCTGGGCATTGAAGTCCACAAGTCATAAAGCAACCTAGGCCTAGGCCAGGGGTAGGCGACCTTGGCTCTTTTATGAGTCATGGACTTCAACTCCCAGAATTCCTGAGCCAGCCTGGCTCAGCTTGGAAACCTCTCCCTTTTCCCTCAGCGTGGCTGGCTCAGCAATTCTGGGCATTGAAGTCCACGAGTCATAAAGCGGCCTAGGCCAGGGGTAGGCGACCCTGGCTCTTTTATGACTCTTGGACTTCAACTCCCAGAATTCCTGAGCCGGCCTGGCTCAGCTTGGAAACCTCTCCCTTTTCCCTCAGCGTGGCTGGCTCAGGAATTCTGGGAGTTGAAGTCCACGAGTCATAAAAGAGCCAAGGTTGCCTACACCTGATCTAGAGAATGTATAGAATTACGGAAACCGAAAACATGGAGTCGGTGATTGACGAATGCAGGACTTAAATAAACCATGAACTGAAAGTAAATTGGGTAGCAGCTAATGAGTCAACACCGAATAGGAAGAACTGGGAGGTGTCTTGGGTTGTTTAATGATAGAATGAGTAGAGATGAAAGGGAAGACGGAGAAAGTCGTAGATAAAAGGGGGGAAGATTCTGGAGAAGTCGGAAACTTTTGTAATGTGTGATGGGTGACATACAGTGGTGGGATTCAGCCGGTTCACACCACTTCGGCAGAACCAGTAGCTAATTTTTTGCAGTTGCTGAGTTATGTAATAACGTTGGCTTGTTTGCTTTATGGGACAACATGTAATGCAAACATCATCTGACATTTGCTTCCTTGTGCACTTGACACCTTTGGCCAGGGGTCTTGGCCCTTTTATGACTTGTGGACTTCAGCGTGCCTGGCTGATGAATTCTGGGAGTTGAAGTCCACAAGTCATAAAAGGGCCAGGTTTGAAGACCCCTGCCCTTGGCAGTGGTGGGATTCGGCCAGTTTGCACCAGTTTGGCAAAACTGGTAGCTAATTTTTTGTTGCCCAGGCCCAGAATGGACTTCTGGAAGCGGCATCCACACAGAGAACCGGTTGTTCACATATTTGATCCCACCACTGGTGATATATGCAGCATATCGTAGTTGTGGTGGACGTTTGTTGGCACTAAAAGATATGGTGATATGGTGAACGATCTTGGTACAAACATAGGATATGACAAGAATCTGAGCGAATCTTGGAGAGTATTCTATCAAAGGCACCTTATCGGTTGCATGAAGCTGGGCCGTTTTAGGATATACCGCATTTTCTTTTCATAGCTACATGTGTGTTTACAAGTAGTCCTTGTTTTAATAATCGGCACTGACAACTCGTCACTCAGTGATGCAGTCATTGAGATATCACGTGACATATGATGAATGTATGATCTCACTTCTAGTTGGTCATTAAGCAAATCACCCACGGTCATTAAACAAACCATCCTGTGACTGAGATTTGCAGTGACTTTTTCTGCGCTGTCATCAACTTTGATTACTAAACAGGGCGGCCATTAAGTGATGGCTCCCTGTATTTATTGTGTTTATATATTGCCAGACTCAGACACTGTTCCCCGTTGACACAATGACACTCATAACCTGGTTATTGAATGTATTGAGTATGTGCAGCCAACCATCACTAAGCCAGGGTCTGCTTTGTGCAACGCAGTTGGCTAAAAAGTAAACGGCTGCTTGCAGCTGTAACGGGTGTGTAACTTCATTGCAATGTTTGCCTTACAACTAGCTTAGCATTTCTAAGCAGTTATGATATTCACAAACGAAGGCAAACTTACGTGTCTCAGGATAATATTGGAGGATTCAATCTGGGTCAGTCACCGGGACCAGAGATTTTGTCTTCCGAGCTTTGCCATACATGCTGGAGTGCATCTTCAGGAAACTTCTCTCTAGCAGTGTGCGTGCTGTTCTGTGTGTGTTACTTATAGTGCCTGTTGTAAGTGGCTTTTCACATGCTGATGGGGTGTGTTGATGGCTGGCTTTGAAGTCATTAGCTGTTGTTTGCTTGTGCTGCCCAGCCCTCGCCTTCTAAGTACTTGATAGGCTGGTGGTAAATCAGCACCCCTGTTGACTGAGGAGGGGGCCTGTTTCCCAGGCTTCAATCATTTCCCTGGCTGTTTTTGTACCTGCTCATCCAACAATCTTAATAGTAGCTGCAAAATTGGATGTGTGTCCTTGCTCACAATATTCTTTCCTACCCTCAACTGCCAGTACAGGTAGTCCACAACGTAGAACCACAATTGAGCTCAAAATTTCCATTGCCAGGCAAGACAGTTTTTACAACTTTTTTTTTTTTTGCCGCAGTGGTTAAGTGAATGTAGTTGCTGAGTTATGTAATGACTGAAAAACAGTCATAAGTAACTTTTCCGTGCCGTTGTAACTTTAAATGTTCACTAAGTGCATGGTTGTAAGTCGAGGACTACCTGTAGCATTTCCCAAACTTGGCTACTTTAAGATGTGTGGACCCTAGCATGCTGGGTAAGGAATTCTGGGAGTTGAAGTCCACATCTCTTAAAATTGCCATGTTTGAAAAACTGCTAGAGCAGGGGTCTTCACAACTTGGCCCTCTTATGACCTGTGGACTTCAACTCCCAGAATTCCTCAGCCAGCTTTGCTGGCTGAGGAATTCTGGGAATTGAAGTCCACAAGTCATAAAAGGCCCACGTTTGAAGACCCTTGTGCTAGAGCAATGGCCCAGCTAACTTTCTTCAAGAATCTGCTCCAAACCTGTCAAGAGCAGCTTCTGACCACGTGAAGGTTGCTCTCGTCAGGCAATCGTGACTGCTTTCTTTTCTTGCCCTAGGAACAAAGCGTATCTACACTGCCGGAAAATGTCCCCAAACTCATTTCAACAAGGAATCTTAGGACCGTCTTCTGGACCTACGTGCAGCTTTTGCAAGGAAAACTGAACTTCCTCTTCTACGACCTCCGGAAAGACTCCTGTGCCGAGGGCCGTCAACCTGGGGTTGCCTTTCCTCCTTAGCACCACCACCTCCATTTGGTCACGTCAAGCAGGCACTGAGTAATCCTGCGTCTGTAGTGCAGCTACGGGAAGGGAAAAAAAAAAAAGGCCATCTGGAAGCCAGTTTGGAAGAGCAGGGCTGACCAAGCCCTCAAGAGTGGGTGGTGGCGGCGGCTGGTGCTAAAAGGTGGGGGGAGAAAAAGAAGGGGGTGCTGCGTTAACCCAAGAGATCCTAGTCCTCTGCATTTAGTAGTACCAGCTTGCTTCAACTGCCTGCAAAAACCAAACCAAACTCAGGCCTTACAGAGTTGGGCAAGTCTGGCTCTTCCTCAAAAAAGCAACCCAAAGCCTCAGCATCCCTCCTTCTCCTCTGATCCCGGTGGCTGTTCTGGAAGAAGCAGCTCCAATGGAACTCGACGGAAACTCCTCGTGGAAAAGATGGAAGTGCATCCCAGCCCATCTTGTCCGCTCAATTCGGGGCCATCGAATCGGAATCAGCTGCCGAGTGACCCCGTTTCTCTCGACAACTTGCCTTAATGTAAAACCGACTTGTTCCTAATGAAGGTGGTTATCTCAGTAATTCGTCATTAAGGATAAAAGAAAATATTCTGGGCTTTGCAACAGGGGTGTCCAACTGCTGGCCCACGGGGCCAGTCGCAGCATGCGGAGGCTGCGTCCACCCCAGCTCCAGCAATGCAAAAAAAAAAAAAAGTCGCCATACGTCACATGAAGAGTTTGGCACCCGTGCTCTACAAGGTCCCCTTGTGTGTTTTTTTTGCTGCTGTGCCCTAGGGTTTAACCATTTATTACTGGGTGTATATATACTGGGATTTTCTCAAGGACAAGAATCGAAACCTAGAGCAGGGGTCCCCACCCCCCAGGCTTTGGCCCACGACCGGGCTGCGTGAATGGCTGGCTGGTGCACACACACGCCCACAACTTGACTTATCTGTGTTGGGGGGCCAGTTCTCCCCCAAGCTGGGCTACCAAACTGTAAAGGTTGACCTAGACTGGAGCATCTGCCATCAAGCTACTAATCCTAGCTAAATTCCAGATCTACTGTACTTTCTTGTCTGAGGACCCCATTTTAATAAACTGTCTATGAAAACCACATCTAGGCAATAACATTTGGAGGTATCACTGAATTTGAGAAGTCCTCACTTTATATCAAGAAGCTCCAGAGGTACGTGGGGGGGGGAGGGGAGGAAAGGAGCAGCTGAGTGTTTTCTGATTAAGGTAGAGGTCTCCAAACCTGGCAACTTTTAAGACTTGTGGACTTCAACCCACAACAGAATTCCTCAACCAGCATGGCTGCCTGAGGAATTTTAGGAGTTAAAGAGTCCACAGATCTTAAAGTTGCCAGGTTCGGAGACCCCTGGATTAAGGGATCATAGCATTATTTGGGTAATTTGGGGGCAAGGTGCCCAAAACTGCTCCAGTTGTCCTCCTCTCCTGCAAAGCTGTGTAAACCATAATGGAATGTAAATATAATTCAGTTACAGTTGGTTCTGTCTTATAATTCTTTCCAAGAGTGACATCCCAACCAGGTGTCAATCAGGAAATCTACCAGGAAAGAATGAAACCTGCTATGATTGCTATTGCATGATCAGTGATGGCCTTATTCATTTTTTAAAAATAATTAATATGATGGGATAGGGATTTAACTGGCACAAGAAGACCTTATGGGATACTCAACTCTTTATTGCTGCTTCGGCAGTCATATTGTAAAAAGCTTTTTGGAGAATTATAGGCTTGTCTTGTCAAGCTTACCCTTTTCTTGACTAGGTACAAAGATCATAAGCCAGCTTTCTCTACAGGCAGTCCTTGACTTACGACCGATTGCTTAGCGACTGTTTGAAGTTCCAACGGAACCCCAAAATGGGATGAACGACACGGATTCAAAGTTCTGCTGTCCAGGTGCACTCCAAAGTCACATTACTGCATTTTGGGAGCTCAGCAACTAGCCTGCATTTACAATTGTTTGCAGCACCCCACAGTGATTTGCGACATCTTTTTTTTGTCAGAAACGGGTTTCCTGGAAAAAAACCAAAACCCATCCCATAGCAAACCATGGGTTCTCTTAACTACTGTGGCATTCACTTAATGACCGCTGCAAAAAAAATTGTACAATCAGGCCTGGTCCTGTGTTGATGCACTTTTTGAGACATTGTGACTTATAACCAAAATGGTGGGCTCAATTATAGTTGTAAGCCGAGGACTACCTGTAACACGGCGTCATCTCCATCAACTATATAATTCCTGCCATCCCCAACCAGCATAAGAGACTTTTTCAAATCCATCATCCCAAGATAATCTCTCTCTCTCTCATACACACACACTGCTAAACATTCCTAGTTCACTTTTCTTTGGACGTTTCAAATCGGTGAACAGGACAGGAATTTTTTTCTTGTTGTATCTTTACCACCCTGTGAAATTGTTTGATCTGAAACACAAAGTCTCCCCAACTCACCCTTGAATTTTTTTGCTCAAGGACTTGAACTCAGGTCTGCTGGACCCCACATCGGGAAGCTTAACCACTATACTAGTCTAGCTCCCACAGTCCCTTTCTGCTGCATCCCAGGAGCTGTGGCCGAGGGGCATAAGAGGTCCCAAGCGTCTGGAGAACACCCAAGTTGCCTTCTGGGTCCCTCTAGATCAGGCATGTCAAATTGGCGACATCACGTGACGTCGTGTGTGGACCCTAGCATGCTGGGTGAGGAATTCTGGGAGTTGAAGTCCACATATCTTCAAGTTGCCATGTTTGAAAAACTGCTAGAGCAGGGGTCTTCAAACGTGGCCCTCTTATGACCTGTGGACTTCAACTCCCAGAATTCCTCAGCCAGCTTTGCTGGCTGAGGAATTCTGGGAATTGAAGTCCACAAGTCATAAAAGGCCCACATTTGAAGACCCTTGTGCTAGAGGAATGGCCCAGCTAACTTCTTCAAGAATCTGCTCCAAACCTGTCAAGAGCAGCTTTTGACCACGTGAAGGTTGCTCTCGCCAAGCAATCTGACTGCTTTCTTTTCTTGCCCTAGGAACAAAGCGTATCTACATGGCCGGAAAATTCCCCCAAACTCATTTTAACGTATCGTGACTTTTCCCCCATGGCCGGCAATGGGGTGGGAGCGGTTTCGGCGTGACGCATCCGGGCTGTGGGCCGGCAGTTTGACATGTCTGTTCTATATGATCCACAGAAAACTGGGGAGAGGTGGTGGAAGCTTTGCACTCCAGACTGATCGAGCTGTGTTAATCAGAGAGACAGAGAAGTTCCTTCCTGGGCACAGCCCAAACCACCATATATATATTTTAAAAAAACATCTTTATTTAAGGTTTTAAAAAAAAGGAGCAACGCTTTATCTGTAGGAGTTTGAGCCAGGAGCTAACTTCTTTTTCTCTGTTTTCGACCAAAATCACCAGAGAAAAATAGCCCCCGTTCACCAGAAATGGCAGTGTTGCCTTTGTAGAAAAATGACCTTCCTTCATTGTAAAACAAGATCGTCTCATCAAAAGCATATAGTTTCCGGTGCCAGGAAGTATTACAACTTAGCTTCGTGAGGAATGCTGCCATGTAGCTTGGCAGCTACTTCCTAACTCCAAAGGGCCCTGGGAAAAATGGCAGAGAGAAAAGCTGTCTTTTTTTTTTGTGGCTGACAAGGCAGTGGAGAAACATTAGAAGGATCCTTCTAACTCATTACCGAAGCTTTGCTCCCTGTGCCTCCGTGAGGCAGAGGAAGGAACGGATCAGCGTTATTTTCTGTAATGTTCCCAGCTGCTCCGTTTGGTGGCGGAAGCTGGTCAGAAGGCTAATTTCTTCATCAGGAGGTAGACCCTGGAGTCCACTTCAAAGCCGTGCAAGTTGTTGGCATCTCCCTGGAGTCTCATGAGCAGGCCGCCATAGGAGACGTAGGCAGAGCTGGAGGAGGGGAAGAGAAGGGGGTGAGAGAGGAGGCAGCCTGCTCACGGTTGTAAAGAGAGAAAACCTCCTGAATAGGTCACGCTGCCACACGCTGCCTCGGGTGTTTCTCAAAGCCGGGCTGTTTGATGAGGTGTGGACTTCAACTCCCAGAATTCCTCAGCGTGGGGAATTGGAAGTCCACACGACTTCAAGCAGCCGAGATTGAGAAACACTACGGACGGCGGCGGAAAACACTGCACTTACGATACACCACAGAGACTGTCCTCTGCCACACAACTTCTTAAGATCATCGTTATTTTAATCTGCTGTCCTCAAGAAGTTGTATAAGACACCTCTAACATTTAGTCAGTCCCTAGTCATGCTACTCAGGAAACGAGGGCGTTGGAAGACCCAACAGGCTGGAAAATATCAGATTAGGGGGAGAATCTTAAAAACAACCAGCCTTTCCCATTATCTGCAATCTGTCCATTTAACGGAAGATGCAAAAAACAGAATGATCTTCACAGAAAGCAGATCTTCTTACCAAACTGGATGAACCACGTGTTGCTCAAAGCCGGGGGGGGGGGGGGGGTCTCCAAACTTGGAAACTTTTAAGGCTTGTGGACATCGATTCCCAGAATTCCCCATGGAGCACAGTTCGTTGGGGAATTCCGAGAGCTGAAGTCCACAATTCTTAAAAGTTGCCAAGTTTGGAGACCCCCTGCTCTAAGCCATAGTGCAGATGGTTTGGCACTTAAAACCATGGCTTATGGATTTAGCACAATGAGCAAAAGGATTGCCAAAAAAACCATGCACGGGGGACTTATAGCAACAACAATAACCCTTAGACTTATATACCGCTTCACAGTGCTTTACAGCCCTCTCTAAGTGGTTTGCAGAGTCAGCATATTTGCCTCCCCCAACAATCTGGGTCCTCATTTTACCGATCTCGGAAGGAGGGAAGGCTGAGTCCACCTTGAGCCGGTGAGAATCGAACTGCTGGCAATCGGCAGAACTAGCCGGCAATACTGCATTCTAGCCACTGCGCTACCCACGGCTCTTAAGCTAAGAAAGTCTAGCGCACTTTATTTATTTATTTTATTGCATTTATATACCGCCCTTTCCCTGAGGACTCAGGGCGGTTTACAGGGAGTTAAAATTCAACCATACAAAAGTTAAAAACCAATTAAAAAATATTAAATCAACCCTGTCCTATTAAAAACCCCAATTAAAATAAATTTCTCCTCAGCCTGGGCCCGAGAGCTCAAAGAGCCAGGTCTTCAGGCCCCGGCGGAATGATCGGAGGTCGGGGGCAGTCCTCAGCTCCACCGGCAGCTGGTTCCAGAGGGCAGGCGCTCCCACTGAGAAGGCCCTACCCCTGGGTGTCACCCGCCGGCAATCTCTTACCGGCGGGACCCTGAGCAGACCCTCCCTGTGGGAGCGCACTGGGCGAAGGGCGTTTGATGCCGGCAGCAGGTGTTCCCTCAACTTTGAGAACGGAATGGGGCAACTCACCGTAGCCAACTCATCACAGTCAACTTGCCAGGGCCAATATGCAGCAGCCAGCTTGCCACAGGACAACTCACTATGCAACAATTCTATTTAATAATATAAAATCATTTAAAAATTATTTTAATTTTTTGTCATTCATGTTTTATTTTGTCCTTCCTTTCGCAACCTTTAAAGATCCTATTCAACTATTTCTTTGATATCAGTGTGACTCTCGTCCCTCAGCAAGTCATCCTGTGGCTTGACCGTGGCGAGTTGTCTTACAGAGAATTGGCTGTGGCAAATGGGCCGTGAGCTGGCCCGTAGCTAATTAGCTACAGTGAGTTGGCCACAATGAGTTGCTGTAGACCTTCAAACGACATCCTCTGTCTGAATCCAACCAATCAAGTTACGGCTTTCTATGATGTCAAAACACAATTACTCTTCGGCCTCTTTCAGAAGAGGACACTCACAGGCGTGTGGCTGCTTCTGTTGATGTCTCATCACCCTCAATCCTGTACACCTTCCCGTACATCACATATTCAAACTGGTCTGCCCTGTGAAGAAGAATCGGCCAAAAGAAGGGAACATATGTTAAAACATGCATTAAAATTACCAGAAACACCCAAAATGAAGGAGCACATTCAGCATCAATCCAAAATTCAAGCCTTCCACCTGTGATGCAAAAAGGTAAAGGCAGGGCTTTTTTTGTCATCGAACGCTCAGAATGGAGTTCCGGCACCTTTTTTGGATGGAACCTTGTAGGGTAGGCAAGGTGGGTTATATGACATGTGTGAGTTCCGGCACCTTTTTCTTTTACAAAAAAAGCACTGGGTAAAGGTAAAGGTTCCTTCGCACATGCGTGCTAGTCGTTTCCGACTCTAGGGGCTGGTGCTCATCTCCGTTTCAAAGCCGAAGAGCCAGCGCTTCTCCGAGGATGTGTCTGTCATCATGTGGCCGGCATGACTAGACGCCAAAGGCGCACGGAACGCTGTTACCTTCCCACCGTAGTGGTCCCTATTTTTCTACTTGCATTTTTACGTGCTTTCGAACTGTTAGGTTGAAAGAAGCTGGGACGAGTAACAGGCGCTCCCTCTGTTACGCGGCACTCGGGATTCGACCCGCCAAACTGCTGACCTTCTGATCGACAAGCTCAGCGTCCTAACCCACTGAGCCACCGCGTCCCTATACCTGTGATGTACAGACATCAAAATATTCCTTTGTGAAAGAGCCAACATCCTCGCCTTGAATTCTTACACTGTCGTTCTATGACTGTGCACACTTAAGACTGGATTATTTCAGGTTCCATCGTGATTCCGCCATGGAAGTCATCGAGTAACAGAAAAACACATTTTCTCAGTGTAACCAGGGGTCTTCAGACTTGGCCCTTTTATGAACTGTGGACTTCAACTTCCAGAATTCCTCAGCCACTGTGAGTGGCTGAGGAATTCTGGGAGTTGAAGTCCACAAGTCATAAAAGGGCCAAGTTTGAAGACCCCTGGTCTAACAGGATTGGCACAAAGTTTTGAGGTGCGGGAGGGGAAGGGAAACATTTGTAGACTAGTTTGACACCCTTGAATCCGGGGGGGGGGCATGTTTGTTCCCCTAGAACAGGGCTGTCCAAAGTTGGCAACCTTAAAAAGACTTGTGGACTTCAGCTCCCAGAATTCTCCAGCCAACGGGAGAGGAGTCCCTTATTAGTCCACCAAATCTAAAAACTCACAAGCTTAGAAGAGGAGATCAAAGACCTGTGACAATAATGGCATTTTCTTTTACACTGGCCTCCACCCTAGCTCTGCAGAAAAGGCCTTTTGTCACCTGGAGGGTCTATCGTCTGTAGGATTATATTCGCCATCATCCAATGTCCCATCTTCATACAAAGTGCTGGCTATCACAAGGCGGAATTTGTCTCCTGAAATGCAAGAAATGATAAACATTAGAAGTGAAATACAAAATGAAAAAGCAAAAAGCCTGTGAATCAGACTCGCTAGACTTAATCCTCAGGGGAACGAATGTGCGAATCTAGTACGTCAAAGTCCATAACAACATTTGGGTAAGATCCGAGCGCAGGGCTTGAAAAGAATTGTGCATGAATGAACAGAATAGGGCTTTCTTCGGGTAAACATCTCCAGAAATATCAAAACACTGGAACGTATTACTTTACACAAAAACTTCATTTGCTCAGGTATGGACGTGCTAGATTTGATCAGTATGTCTTGGCATGCTTAATTGAGTCAAGCCTCTTTGATTAGTTATTAGGATTATTGGTTTAAGTTTTTATGCCACTGAACTCCCTTACAAGGGATTCTGGGCAGCTTTAGTTCATGATTCAATGCACTACGCAAATCCAGAATATTCTAGATGCTGCTATTATTCTTTCTAGTAATAAGCAAAAAAAAAGTGGTATCCTTGATGCTTTTTGTGCTTGGTCGTTTGCTTGTTTACATGCTAATAATAATAATAATAAATAAACCTTTATTGTCAAAGTACATGTGTACATTGAGATTAGCTGAGCCTCCCCCCCCCCGTGCTCTCTCCCCCCAACACACAGTGACAACAAACCCTCCATCCTACCACACCATGTGAACGAACTACACCACACACCGGCCTCCCAAGTCAATTCTGCATAAGTTCACAGAGATTATGTCCCATTTAAAAACCTAACAGCCCACGGATAAAAGCTGTTTTTCAGCCTGTTGGTACGGCTGGCTATACTCCTGTATCTCCTACCGGATGGTAGGAGAGTAAAGAGATACCGTCCAGGGTGTGAGTCATCCTAGCAACCTTAGAACTAAGGAGAAACTTCCTGACAGTTAGAACAATTAACCAGTGGAACAACCTGCCTCCAGAAGCGGTGAATGCTCCAACACTGGAAGTTTTTAAGAAGAGACTGGACAGCCATTTGCCTGAAATGCTATAGGGTTTCCTGCCTGAGCAGGGGGTTGGACTAGATGACCTCCAAGGTCCCTTCCAACTTTATATATTATTATTATTATCCCTGAGAATCTTCCTCACTCTTCAACAACAACAGCAATAACAAAAAGGAAACAGAAAGACACAAAAACATCCTCTTCAGCAGCCAACACCCAAATAAGCAGAGATTAACACCAAGCAATCAAGAAAAAAAATGATAGCCTAATTAAGGAACCAAGGGGAAAACCACACCTCACCAACAGTAAGCTATAAACAAGGAATAAGCTCCACCCTGAATAGCACTGATGACGTTACCTAGTTGGATAATGAAACGTCTGCGAGCAAACCAGGAGAGCACCAAAGACTCCGCCGTTTAACCCTGAGCTACATATATTAGCGAAAATCTCACGTTGCAGGTCTGAATTTGGTTGCAGGAAAAAAAACAAAACACACCGTCCAAGTATATTTTATAAGGATACAGGAAGTCAAGAAACACGACTAGGTGTGTGCTCACCAAGATCGACTGGATAGATCTGTACGTTCACATCGAGGATCAGATCCATTTTGAAGGACTCGCTCTCACAGTGTAGCCGGGAAACTAAAGACATGCCAGGATGTTAGTTGTTGAAAGGCAAAATCTTCCAAGAAAGATGTTTACTGCTCAAATGTCACTCCAAACGCGTGCGAGGCTTAGGTGAAAAGTCTCCAAGTCATCCAGGTTTTCTACAAGAGTGCTGAAAAATTCTTCTTGAACCGATTAATGGATTTCCATTTATTTGGGGAACAGGTACCACAAGTTGAAGGAGTACTTATGCGCGGCCAGATTTGAAGGCTGCAGTAAAACACCACCTTACTGAGGGAAGAGCACTAGTATCCTATTCTTAGAATGGGTATAATAAGTGGTACTTTTCTTTTACCAGAAGAATCGAAGAGGAGGTCAGAAACAGAGTCCAGAGTCAATGTCAAAGCTGATTTGGATTCTACCCCTGCCTGCAATTTTCCTTGCAGCTTGACAACAGAAATGGAAGGGCGGAGATGGAAGCCTTGGGGGGGGGGAGTTGGGAGGGTCGGAGGAATCCACAGAGCCAGCTGGGCCCTGTGAAAGTTCCTTCACTTCAAGGTCATGTTATGGCAAGGGTCTTCAAACTTGGCAACTTTTAAGACTTGTGGACTTCAACTCCCAGAATTCCTCAACCAGCCCTGTCTTAAAAGTCTTAAAAGTTGCCAAGTTTGAAGACCCCTGTGTTATGAACAGTTTTCCAAAACACAAAGCAAGTGTTGGATTTGGTGAACAATGGACAGTAGGAAGCCTGAAGGGGGAAAGGGAAACTTTACCTATGCAGCTGTCTGTGGAAACCTTTAGAATTGTCTTTACTTCGTCTGTACCTATATGGATTTATCAGTAAAATTATACTTTTGGTAAAATTATGTCCCAGGCGCTTCCTTTTCCTGCATGTGCTAATAGGACAATTGACATTAAAGTTGTTCCAATAAATACTTCCTTCAAGGAACCCAGTATTATTAGATGGATTAAAATAGAAAGTCATTTGATTTTTAAGGCTCCTTGGCGGCTGTTTCAAGCCACCAATATGCAATACCCCAATCTGTGATTGGGTTAAAGCAAATAAATGCTAGTCAGAGTAAAACCAAGTTTATACTTCATAAAATAACCATATACAGCAGGAACCAAAACATTCCAAAAACACAATTAAAAGCAATTACTCATCCACATGGGTAATCTCAGCAGCCGTATCCCACTGCTCGATGGGACAGTCCGGTCTGCATAAATTACCTGGCTTATATTTTGCCTTGCTAAAAGTAAATAATATTTTTAATGCTCACAACAACCCTGTGAGGCAGGCTACACCACGACGGGAAAGTATTCTACCCCCTGTGCTGCATTACCCAAAGGAAACCAGTTGCTTTCAACCTGCTACTTTCCAGAATGCATTTGCCCCCCCAAAAGCAACGTTTCCAAACCGAGTTCTGTCCTCGAGGATTTCACCCTCACGTCCAAGCCGTTTTTGGAAACAGCAAAACACCGCAAACGACTTCCCAATTTAAAGAGTTTTGGGAACTGCAGCCTCAAACCTTGAATAATAGTAATAATAATAATAATAATAATAATAATAATAATAATAATAATAATAATAATAATAATAGTTTAGCAGCTGGCCTCCAATCAAAAACAATCAAGAGACGCGACTCTCCTTCGGGGGACCCTGTGGCTGCTCAGCACGGCGAAGCCTGCCCTACCTCACAGGGCTGTTGTTTGTTTATTTATTTATTTATTTATTTATTTATTTAATTTGTATACCGCCCTTCTCCCGAAGGACTCAGGGCGGTGAACAGGGCAATACATAATAAAAACAAGATACAAAAATTAAAAATTATTAAAAAGTAATTAAAAGCGGAAGAAGCAAAACGGAGGGATCGTTTGGGGAGGGAGGGGGGGGGGTGGAAGAGAAAGAAACGTGACTGCATCTGAGCCCCACCCCGGTCGAATTTCTTGCCCTCGGGGTCGATATCCTTCACGTCGAAGATGTCTTCGAAGAGGATGCCCGCCATGGCGAGGAGGAAGATCAGGCCAAGCGCAAGATTGAAGCAAGGAGGGGGCGAGCCGAGGGCCACACCAGCCCTCTGCTAGGAGCCAGAGCAGCTACACGACTCCACGGGAAACGCACGTGGAAACATCCACGCAGCCAGACGCTGCACGCCCAGACATTCGCGCTCTTCCGCTTCCGGCGCGGGCGCCCGACGATGACGTCAGAGGCGTGAAGGCGGCCCAGCCATATTGTTCCCGCCGCGCGAGAGAAGCGGAATAAAAAAAAAAGAGCAGGGTCCGGATGTCTTTGAGCTGCGCACGCGCAGACGCGGCCGTGAGGCTCGGAACCAAAGGGATTGCCCGCCCTCTTTTAAGGGCGCCGTTAAGTGAATCACTGCGCTTGATAAAATTAGTAGCATGTTAAGTGAATTTGGCTCCCCTTTGATTTTGAGGTTGCAAAAGATGATCAGTGACACTGGGACACCACAGCTGGCATAAATATGAGCTAGTTGTCCAAATTTTGATCCCATGACCATGGATATGCTGCAACGATCACAAAGTGTGAAAAACGGTCATAAGTCACCTTTTTTTTAGTGCTGTGATATCTTTGAATGGTCACTAAATGAACAGTTGAAAATCGAGGACTACCTGTGTGTCCCAACTAGGAAGCAAAGACAGTTGCCAAAATTCACACTTTAAGAGTAACCCTATCTATATTTGTGATGGATATTCCTCCAGTTTGTAGCCTTGAGCAGCTCCAGATGAACCCTAAGAGCAGGGGTCCTCAAACTTGGCCACTTTAAGACTTGTGGACTTCAACTCCCAGAATTCCATAGCCAGCTGGCTGGGGAATTCTGGGAGTTGAAGTCCACAAGTCTTAAAGTGGCCAAGTTTGAGGACCCCTGCCTAAGAGAGTATTTAGCCCTGACTTAGCAATTGAAATCTGACAAAGTTCTTTTCCCTCTTCAAATGTTTACAACAATAAAACTGTAATATGGTTTCCCCCCCATTTTGACAGTGTACTGTAGTTAGTTTTTTTAAGAGAAATTGAAAGTTTCCGTGTGTTGAACAGTAGAGCTATTCATTGGTTTCCTGCCTTGGGCTTCTGCATAGGCAGAAATTCTTCAAGAAAACAATGCATATGGGGTGATACCCAAATATTTCTCCCTATTGAATTTGTACAATGGTACTAGAGTGTTCTGAGTGGGTATAATTTAATTAACCGTTCTTTATTACTAATCACATTGACAAAGGTCTACACCCCTCTGAAAGCCATCAATTATAAATTACAAAAAACAGGAGAGACAGATTTGCACATCATGATTTCCCAATGTGGAGTTTTTATATGGTTTACAATTTAATGTGTAGCGTGAACCCAAGCCAGGACTGATTTATTCCATAATAAATGCAATAAGCCTACCTTTTCAAAGTATTTTCCCCCCTCTGGCATTGACTGAGGATTTTTATGAGCCCATCTTGAATGCTTTTCTTTGGTTGTTGAATTGCCCGTTTGTTATGTTGTATATGCGTTGTTTATATTTATATTATGATATTTTCATTCTGCTTTTTTTAATGTATAATTTTGATCAGCGTTGAAAGTAGAGATTTTGTTTTCTCCACAACAGTGTGAGGTGAGTTGGGCTGAGAGACAGTGACTGTATCTATTCTGTAGCATCTACTAGGGCTAGGCAACCTTGGCTCTTTTATGACTCGTGGAGTTCAACTCCCAGAATTCCTCAGCCAGCCATAAATTTACACACACACACACACAGACACACACACACACACATAAACACATGTGTATTTGTGTATGTGTATATATATATATATATGTATATAAAGGTAAAGGTAAAACATGCATTAAAATTACCAGAAACACCCAAAATGAAGGAGCACATTCAGCATCGATCCAAAATTCAAGCCTTCCACCTGTGATGTAAAAAGGTAAAGGTAAAGGTTCCCCCGCACGTGCGTGCTAGTCGTTTCCAACTCTAGGGGCCGGTGCTCATCTCCATTTCAAAGTTGAAGAGCCAGCACTTGTCCGAGGACGTCTCTGTGGTCATGTGGCCGGCATGACTAGATGCCAAAGGCGCACGGAACGCTGTTCCCTTCCCACCGGAGTGGTCCCTATTTTTCTACTTGCATTTTTACGTGCTTTTGAACTGCTAGGTTGGCAGAAGCTGGGACGAGTAACATGCGCTCACTCTGTTACGCGGCACTCGGGATTCGACCCGCCAAACTGCCGGCCTTCTGATCAACAAGCTCAGCGTCCTAACCCACTGAGCCACCACGTCCCATATATGTATATACATATATGCATATATATTGTTGTTGTTGTTGTTAGTCACGAAGTCATGTCCGACCCATCGCGACCCTATGGACAACGTTCCTCCAGGCTTTCCTGTCCTCTACCATCTTCTGGAGTCCATTTAAGCTCACGCCTACTGCTTCAGTAACTCCATCCAGCCACCTCATTCTCTGTCGTCCCCTTCTTCTATTGCCCTCAATCTTTCCCAGCATTAGGCTCTTCTCCAGTGAGTCCTTCGTTCTCATTAGGTGGCCAAAGTATTTGAGTTTTAGCTTCAGGATCTGGCCTTCTAAAGAGCAGTCAGGGTTGATCTCCTCTAGGACTGACCGGTTGGATCACCTTGCAGTCCAAGGGACTCGCAGGAGTCTTCTCCAGCACCAGAGTTCAAAGGCCTCAATTCTTTGGCGCTCAGCCTTTCTTATGGTCCAACTTTCACTGCCATACATTGCAACTGGGAAGACCATAGCCTTGACTATATGCACTTTTGTTGACAGGGTGATGTCTCTGCTTTTTAGTGTGCTGTCTAGATTTGCCATGGCTTTCCTCCCGAGGAGCAAGCGTCTTTTAATTTCTTGACTACAGTCCCCATCTGCAGTGATCTTGGAGCCCAGGAAAATAAAATCTGTCACTACCTCCATTTCTTCCCCATCTATTTGCCAGGAATTGAGAGGGCCGGATGCCATGATCTTGGTTTTCTTAATGTTTAGTTTCAACCCAACTTTTGCACTCTCCTTCTTCACTCGCAACAAGAGGCTCTTCAGTTCCTCTTCACTTTCTGCCATTAGAGTGGTATCATCTGCGTATCTTAGGTTGTTGATATTTCTTCCAGCAATCTTAATTCCAACTTTTGATTCATCTAGCCCTGCCTTTCTCATGATGTGCTCTGCATATAAGTTAAATAGGCAAGGCGACAGTATACAGCCTTGCCGGACTCCTTTCCCAATTTTGAACCAATCAGTGGTTCCGTGTCCAGTTCTCACTGTTGCTTCTTGGCCCGCATATAGGTTTCTCAAGAGACAAATAAGATGGTCTGGTACACCCATCTCTTTAAGGACTTGCCAGAGTTTGTTATGATCCACACAATCAAAGGCTTTAGCATAGTCAATGAAGCAGAAGTAGATGTTTTTCTGGAACTCTCTAGTTTTCTCCATGATCCAGCGTATGTTGGCAATTTGATCTCTAGTTCCTCTGCCTCTTCGAAATCCTGCCTGTACTTCTGGTAGTTCTCGATCCACATACTACTGGAGTCTAGCTTGTAGGATTTTAAGCATAACTTTACTAGCATGAGAAATGAGTGCAATGGTGTGATAGTTTGAACATTCTTTGGCACTGCCTTTCTTTGGAATTGGAATGTAAACTGATCTTTTCCAATCCTGTGGCCACTGTTGAGTTTTCCAAATTTGCTAGCAAACTGAGTGTAGCACTTTTACTGCATCGTCTTTTAAGATTTTGAATAGCTCAGCTGGAATACTGTCACGTCCACTAGCTTTGTTGTTGCTCAGCTTTTCTAAGGCCCACTTCACTTCACATTCTAGGATGTCTGGCTCGAGGTCAGTGACCACCTCATTGTGATTATCAGGGACGTTAAGCTCATTCTTGTATAGTTCTTCTGTGTAATTTTGCCACCTCTTCTTAATCTCTTCTGCCTCTGTTAGGTCCCTGCCATTTTGGTCCTTTATCATGCCCATTTGTTCCCTTCATCTCTCCAATTTTCTTGAAAAGATCTCTGGTCCTCCCTATTCTATTGTTTTCTTCTATTTCTTTGCACTGTTCATTTAAGAAGGCATTCTTATCTCTTCTAGCTATTGTTTGGAATTCTGCATTTAATTGGGCATATCTTTCTTTTTCTCCCTTGCCTTTCACTTCCCTCCTTTCCTCAGCTATTTGCAAAGCTTCCTCAGACAGACATTTTGCTTTCTTGCATTTCTTGCATGTGTAAATGTGTGTGTGTATGTGAGATATGTATCTATCTATCTATCTATCTATCTATCTATCTATCTATCTATCTATCTACATATATATATATGTAATTTTTTTGGCTTGCTAACAAAGAATAAAGGGAGAGCAAGCCAAAAAAATTTTTTTACACAAATATGAGCTGCCACTGCTGTGGCTACTGCCTGTAAGATGGCCTTGGGCTAGGCTGAAACAGGAAATAAGATTTATTTATTTATTTATTTTATTTAATTTCTATACCGTCCTTCTCCTGAAGGACTCGGGGCGGTGTACAGGGCAATAAAAATACAATAAAAATACAATATACAAAAGTTAAAAAATAAGATTAAATAGAACTAACCCATGACAATAAATAATTAAAAATACTAAATAAGATACCTGAAACCCATTAGACCAGGCCGGCTTGTTCAAATAGGTAACTTTTCAGATCACGGCGGAAAGATCGAAGGTCAGGAGCCATCCGGAGCTCAACTGGTAATTGATTCCAAAGGGCTGGCGCGCCCACAGAAGCAACCACCCTGCAGAGGGTCGTTTCCTCCTCCTCCCCCCCTCCTTTCAGCTTAGTACCTTCCATTCACTCCCGACTCGTGGGCCTTGTGGGACTAAGCAAGTGTATTCTGAATGCTTAACAAACATTTAACATATATATATATATATATATATATATATATATATATATATATATATATATATATATATATATATATATATTTGTTTTCTGTACATACATATACATATATACATATATATATATATATATATATATTTGTTTTCTGTACATACATATACATATATACATACATATATATATAAAAGGTAAAGGTTCCCCCGCACATGCGTGCTAGTCGTTTCCGACTCTAGGGGCCGGTGCTCATCTCCGTTTCAAAGCCGAAGAGCCAGAGCTTGTCCGAGGACGTCTCCGTGGTCATGTGGCCAGCATGACTAGACGCCAAAGGCGCACAGAACGCTGTTACCTTCCCACCGTAGTGGTCCCTATTTTTCTATACATATACATACATACATATACATATATATATATACATATACATACATATATATATATATATGCACACACACACATATATACTCGGAAGCTTCAACTGGTGCAAAGTGCAGCGGCACGGACACTCTTGGGAGCCTCCCGATACTCCCATATCACACCTCTCCTCCGTGTGCTGCACTGGCTTCCAGTTGCCTTCCGTGTGAAGTTCAAGGTGCTAACAATGACATACAAAGCCCTACATGGCATGGGTCCAGACTACCTACGGGAGCACCTTCTGCCAATGTCAACACCCCACCGTCCTGTGCGCTCCCACAGAGAGGGCCTCCTCAGGGTGCTACCGCTCAAGGAATGTCGGCTGGTGGCCCCCAGGGGGAGGGCATTCTCAGTGGGTGCGCCAGCCCTCTGGAACAGCTTGCCAACCGAAATCCGGATGGCCCCCGACCTCCGCACCTTCCGGCGCGACTTAAAAACTCACCTGTTCCAGCAGTCCGGCCTGGCCTGGTAGCTCTAATTGGGGTCCCAGTTTGTTTTTACTATTGTTTTTTCACTATTGTTCAATCTGTATACCTACCTTATTCTGTACATCGCCCCGAGTCCCTCGGGAGAAGGGCGGTTTATAAAAACAAATAAATAAATAAAATAAATAAAATAAATATATATGTATATATACGTGTATATGTGTATATATGTATATGTATATTTGTGTATATATATATATATATATATATATATATATATATATATATATATATAATGTATATATGTATATGTGTATATGTGTATATATGTGTGTGTAAATTTACATACATGCACTCATACATGAAAGCACACACACACATACATAAACGTATTTTATATATAATAAACTACACCCTGTAGAGAACAGATTTTGCAGTTAGTCACATATTCGGAATCCAGGCGCTGCCGCCTTCTTTCGCTTGTTTTCGCTCTTGGCTTTTTCGGGAAGCAACCACCCCGCTGAGGGTCGTTTCCTCCTCCTCCTCCTCCTCCCCCCCTCCTTTCAGCTTAGTACCTTCCATTCCCTCCCGGCTCGCGGGCCTTGCGGGCCGGTCCAAAGGGCTCTCCGCGGGGGGAGGCCGGCCGGCAGCTTCCCCTCGCCAGGAGCGCGTCTCCGCGTTGGCTCGCCCGCTCCAGGTCGCCCCAAGGCCGCCGGGTCGGAGGGAGGGAGGGAGGTGCCGGCAAGCCAGGTGCGCCGCGTAACGAGCCGGAGGAGGCGCGAGGTGGCCGGGCGGGGAAGCCCGGGTCCGCCGCCCTATAAACGCCCGGCCGAGGTCGGTCCGGCAGCAGCTCCTCTCCGGGCTTCTCGCTCCGCATCTGTTACCCGGGCAGCGCCGGGAGCGCATGGATGGATCTCCAACGGAAGAAGAAACGGACCGGCTTCACCATCGGGCTGCTTTTCCTCTCCGGAGGGATCGAGTATGGTAGGTTTAGTTTCGGGAGCGGTGAGTGGATCACTGGGGGGGGAGCAAGCTTAGGGGGGGGAGGGTAGCAGGAGGCGGGGTCCTCGGGGCAGATTTGCCTAGGGTTTAGCCTCGCTGTCTGCGACCTGGAAAGGGCATCTTTTGGAACTCGGAACAGAGCTGGAAGGGACCTTGGAGGTCATCTAGTCCAACCCCCCCTGCTCCAGCAGGAGGCCCCTTACCATTTCAGACCAGTGGTTGTCCAATCTCTTCTTCAACTAATCCAGGAGAGAGAAGCAACCTGGCACACATTGACTTGGGAGGCCGGTGTGTGGTGTAGTTGGTTCACATGGTGTGGTGGGATGGAGGGTTTGTTGTCACTGTGTGTTGGGGGGAGAGAGCGTGGGGGGAGGCTCAGCTAATCTCAATGTACACATGTTGTACTTTGACAATAAAGATTTATTAAGGAGAAACTTCCGAACAGTGAGAGCAGTTAACCAGTGGGAACAGCCTTCCTCCAGAAGTTGTGGGTGCTTCACCACTGGAGGTTTGTAAAGGTGACGGGATAGCAGTGATCCAATATTTGAAGGGCTGCCACCACGAAGAGGGGGTTAAATTATTCTCCAAAAGCACCAGAGGGCAGGACGAGAAGCAATGCTTGAAGGAACCTGGAATTAAGGAGAAACATCCTAGCAGTGAGGACAAGCAACAAGTGACACAGTTTGCTTCCAGAAATCGTGGGCGCTCCGTCACTGGAGGTTTTTAAGAAGAGACTGGACAGCCACATGCCTGAAATGGTATAGGGGTCTTCTGCTTGAGCAGAGTCCAAGACCCCTTCCAACTCTATTTTGATTGATTAAAAGCCTCCAGTGATGGACATCCACAACTTCTGAAGGCAAGCAGTTCCACTGGTTAACTGTTCTGACTATTAGGAAGTTTCTCCTTAATTCTAGGTTGCTTCTCTCCTTGATAAGTTTCCATCCACTGTTTTCTTGTCCTGGTCTTGTGCCAGGTTCCTCTGCATTACTCCAGGCAGAACTGAAATATAAAATAGGAATCAGGTTAGAGTTAAGGCTCCTTACCTTTTTTTTTGTGGCGTAACTTTGCCACTAGGTATCCCCAGATTTTTGGAGGGGTGCTGCACGGAAGGACACTCAGGTCCACCAAAGGCTTGGAGCAACCCTGCTCAAACTTGGCAGCTTTAAGATGTGTGGACTTCCAACTCCCAGCTTTGCTGGCTGGGGGATTCTGGGAGTTGAAATCCACACGTCTTAAAGTTGACAAGGTTGAGAAACGCTGGATTAGAGGACCAACTTTCTTGGGTAAAATTGTAGGTTTGTGGCTGCATGCGCCGTTTAATTTAATCCATTTTCTGGATTGCCAAAAGATCTGGATCTGTAACTTGAATGAACAAGGTTTTTCCACTGCTTTTCCGAAGAGGTCTGCATAGTTTATTTTGATCCCACCTTTATTTTGTTTATAAATAACTAGGGTGTCAAACACACCCAATGCTCCTTCCTCCTCCAGATTTCTCCACAACAATCTTATGAGGTGAGTTGGGCTGAGAGAGGGGGACCAGCCCAAAGTCAGCTAGCCAGCTTTCATGCCTCAGGCAGGATTAGAACTCACAGTTCATGGTTTCTAGCCTAATGCGTTAATCACTAGACCAAACTGTCTCTCTCTCTCTCTCTCTCCTAGGAATTATTATGCTGGGATTTCATGTTTTCTTGTCACACGTGGCTTCCTGGGTGTTTTTATTACTAATTGGATAATTAAAAGTTTGCAAGCAAAGGACCAAGCTTGCACAACACCAAGGACTCCCCAGTTCAATCCTGGGCCTCTGTTCTATTCTTCCTAACATTGTTAGTCCACACCCACATTAGCCTAAAATCCTCTTTAGTAATTCTAGTTTGAATACAGTGCTTATTCTCTTCTCTACCGAATCAAGGATATTTCATGGATCGTGTGGTTAAGGATAGAGTTAACAGGCTTTCTGTCGGTTCTGCCAGCAGGGGATTTTGGCCTAGCCACACACTTTTTTTTTTAGTGAGGATTGCACCATTTTTGGCCTCCTGAGTTCAGTCTTTGGTGATATTAAGCGCCACCATGATGACTCCAACTAGGATGTGCAGGCATAGTTGCACCCTTTTTGTGGCTGTCCACTGACTGCTTCTGACTGCTGTTGGTCATGAGGTGAAAACTTTGAATTCCTTTGCTACTTATGGTGATTGCTGCCAATGCCTTAAAGCAGAGGTCCCCAACCTTTTGGGCACCAGGGACCGGTTCCGTGGAGAAAGTTTTTTTCCGTGGACCGGAGGGGGTGTGGTTTTGTGTGCTGCCTGCATCCCACGGATGGGGCTTTGCTTGTTTGTGTGGACTGGTTGCTGGCATGCTGCGGCCCAGTACCGGTCGGCGGATCGGGGGTTGGGGACCTCTGCCTTAAAGCAAGGGTTCTCAATCTTGGCAACATTAAGATGCGTGGACTTCAACTCCCAGAATTCCCCTGCCTTCGGGCCCTAACGCAAGGCACAGCTTGCTTGTAATTGTTATGGTTTGCCCTGTGCCCCTTTGCATCTATTGCTTGTCAGCCAGGCTACTTATAAACCCACATTCAGCACTTGTCAGCTACATGAATTGACTGAGGAGGAAAATTGACTGTTCAGGAAGACTAGAACTCTGTTTTATTGAGATAAGGCAGAGGTGGGGAAGGATGGTCCTTTTATGACTTACGGACTTCAACTCCCAGAATTCCTGAGCCAGCATGGCTGTAGGAGTTGTAGTCCCCAAGTCCTAAAAGGGCCAGAGTCCCCCACTCCTGAGATATGGATAGTAACAGAATTGTGCAAGTCTGCTTGTGTTTTTCCCTTGCCTCCCTCTTACTGTATACCTAAGGAATCAAGGGGGAGCCCCTTTTTTTAAAATACTTTTCTACCTCTCTGGACTTAAGACATGATTCTTCTGTACAAGTTATTGTCATACTAGCTTCTGGATACCTTCTCTAAGATTCCATAATAAATGGCCCACATTATGGCCATGGCAAGCATCCTGGAATCACATACTGCAATTTTGGGGATTTTTAGCTGGAACTAGCATCTGTGCCTGATTTCCAGCAAAGAAACAAACAAAAGGCCATTAGTTAAAATGGTTTGTTTTAACAACTGCAGCGTTCACTTAGGGGAGAGTCAGTTTGGTGTACTGGTTAAGGTTCTGGCCCAGAAACCTGGAGACTGTGAGTTCTAGTTTCACCTCAGGCATGAAAACCAGCTAGGTGAGTCTGGCTTCCCCATTGGCTTTGCTTATGAAAAGGTGATCACATGACCCCAGGACACTGCAGCCGTCATAGATATCAGCTAGCTGCCAAGTGTCTGAATTTTGATCACGTAACCATGGGTCGTAAGTGTGGAAAATGGTCATAAATCACTTTTTTTTCAGTGCTGTTGTAACTTCAAGCGGTAACTAAATGAACTGTTATAAGTTGAGGACTACCTGTAGATAGATAGATAGATAGATAGATAGATAGATAGATAGATAGATAGATAGATGGATGGATGGATGGATGGATGGATGGATGGACGGACAGACGGACGGACAGGCAGACAGGCAGATAGGTGGATAGATAGATAGGCAGATAGATATAGATAGATAGATAGGCAGATAGATAGATAGATAGATAGATAGATAGATAGATAGATAGATAGGCAGGTAGGCAGGCAGGCAGGCAGGCAGGCAGGCAGGCAGATAGATAGGCAGATAGACAGACAGACAGACAGATAGGCAGATAGAGAGAGAGAGGGAGAGAGAGAGAGATAGGCAGGCAGGCAGGCAGGCAGATAGATAGGCAGATAGACAGACAGACAGACAGACAGGCAGATAGGCAGATAGATAGGCAGATAGACAGACAGACAGACAGACAGGCAGATAGGCAGATAGGCAGATAGATAGGCAGGCAGAGACAGACATGGATGGATGGACGGATGGACAGATAGATAGATAGGCAGGCAGGCAGGCAGATAGGCAGATAGATGGATAAGATAGATCAGACATGCCAAACACAAGGCCCGGGGGCCCGATCCGGCCCGCAAAGTGGTTTCATGCGGCCCGTGAAGCCATCCTGGAAACA
Source organism: Vipera ursinii (assembly GCF_947247035.1). Classification (NCBI taxonomy): domain Eukaryota; kingdom Metazoa; phylum Chordata; class Lepidosauria; order Squamata; family Viperidae; genus Vipera; species Vipera ursinii. The sequence continues at coordinate 7,169,474 of NC_139518.1, forward strand.
GTGAGGGAACGGCACCCACTGCCTTGGCCCTGGCCCAGAGACCCTCCTTCTGCCAGAGACCCTCAGATCTGTCCCACTTGTGCCCAGGCCCCCATAGGCACCCTTGATGCGAACGATGTAGAGCTGGCCACGCCCACCCAGTAGGCCATATGCACTTTAGCCACACCCACCCAGTAGGCCACGCCCACCCTGGCCATACCCACCCAGCCCCCTGAGGGCAACCGCAATGCTGATGTGGCCCTCCATGAAATTGAGTTTGACACCCCTGAGATAGATAGATAGACAGACAGACAGACAGATAGAAAGAAAAAGAGGAGCAGGAAGGAGTATAGGTAGTCCTCAACTGTTGAGGCCAAATAATTGAGGCCAAAATTTATGTTGTTAAGTAAAGCTTTTGTTAAGTGAGTTTTTCCCCATTTTACGACTTTTCTTGCCACCTTTGTTAAGTGAATCACTGCAGTTAGTAACCTGGTTGTCAAGTCAATCTGGCTTTCCCCGTTGAGTTTGCTTATCAGAAGCTCACAAAAGGGGATCACGTGACTCCCCGGACCCTGCCATGAATATGAGCCTGTTGCCAAATACCCGAATTTTGATTACGTGATCACGAGGATGCTGCAAAGGTTGTAACTGTGAAAAACAGTCACGAGTCATTTTTTTTCCAGTGCCGTTGTAACTTTGAACAGTCACTAAACGAACTGCTGTAAATCGAGGACTACCTATATGATGTATATTCGTCGAGTTACTTGTATAAGTCATAAAGGCAGGTAAAAATCTAATAAAGATTAGATAATCTTTATCACATAATCTTTATCACATAAATAGTGATCACGATATTCACTTAATGACCATGTTTTTTGCTTAATGACCATTGTAGCAAAGGTCGTAAAATTGGACACAGTCACACGGTAACCTGCTTAATGACCTCCATGACTTATGAATTTCCGGGGCCAATTCCAGTTGTAAATTAAGGAAAAGGTTGGCCTCTCTTCCTCGTTGCCTTGTGCTTGCCGTCTGCAAGGTCCTGAAACTCGCCCTTTCACTTCCTGCCGATCGGTGGTCCCCACGTTGTGCTATTTGACGGAAAGCAAAGTAGGGAGGAGGATGAAGTTGAGGAAAGAGAACAGAAGTTGGGGAAATCTCCCAGGCCCTTTCTTTAACTTCGCCCACAACAGGCCCATTGGCAGACTCAGTCGGGTTGCAAAATCAGGAGGTGGCATGCTTTTTAGGTTAAAAAGAAACAAGCTTCTACTTGCTTTTTCAAGGTGTGTTTTCAGACTACAGGCAGAACCGTTGTCCATTCTGTTGGTTCGCAAGCGTCAGAATCTGTTTTATGACTTCCTTTCCAAGTTTTTTAGGTGCTGGAGCATCCCTCAATGGAGCATCCCTCATCCCAGCCTGTCCCTATTCCAAAGATTTTATTTTATTTTATTATTTTTATTTTATATTTTATTATATTTATATTTTATTTTATTTTATATTTTATTTTATATACTGCTCAAAAAAATAAAGGGAACACAAGATAAGACATCCTACTATTAAATACAGTACATTGTGTTGTTTAAGTGTTCCCTTTATTTTTTTGAGCAGTATATTTTATTTTATTATATTTTTATTTTATATTTTATTTTATTTTTATTTTATTTTTTATTGTATTATAGTATATTTTATATATTTTTTAATTATATTTTATATTTATTTTATTTTTTATTTTTTATTTTATTTTTTTTACCTTTAGATATCTTGGATTACAGTTCCCATCATGCCTCACACATCTAGATGGGACTGCTGGAACTGGTTTACAAGGCTCATTTTCACTTATTGGCTCAGCCAGATCCTGATTCTGGCCATATCTGGTTGGATTTATCCAGTATGATGCTCAGTTATTATTTATCCAGTATGATGCTCAAGTTTTGGCTTAGTATATGGTATCAACCTGAAAGAGAGAAGAGGATGACCGACAGCAAAATTAATTGATTTGTTACGATCAGCGCACCATTAGAAGACCCAAAGGACTAGGTTAAGGCCATGTTGTCATGGAGATAATCTGTGTGGTCGCTAAGAGATGATAGTTGCTTGATGACATATATCAGATAGAATAACAGAATAACAGAGTTGGAGGGGCCATTGGAGGTCTTCTAGTCCAACCCTGCTCAAGCAGGAGACCTATACCATTCCAGACAAGTGGCTGTCCAGTCTCCTCTGAAAAGCCTCCAGTGATGGAGCATCTACAACTTCTGGAGGCAAGCTGTTCCACTGGTTAATTGTTCTCACAGTTAGGAAATTTCTCCTTAGTTCTTGGTTGCTTCTCTCCTTGATTGGTTTCCATCCGTTGCTTTTTATCTGGCCTTCTGGTGCTTTGGAGAATCAGTTGATTCCCTCTTTGTGGCGGCCCTCAAATATTGGATCACTGCTATCATGTCACTCAGAGTCCTTCTTTTCTAATCAAGGAGAGAAGCAACCTAGAACTAAGGAGAAATTTCCTGACAGAACAATTAATCAGTGGAACAACCCGCCTGCAGAAGCTGTGAATGCTCCAACACTGGAAGTTTTTTTTAAAAAAGACTGGACAACCATTTGTCTGAAATGGTATAGGGTTTCATGCCTGAGCAGGGGGTTGGACTAGAACAGAGGTCTTCAAACTCGGCCCTTTTATGACTCATGGACTTCAACTCCCAGAATTTCTCAGCCAGGCATGCTGGCTGAGGAATTCTGGAAGTTGAAGTCCATGAGTCATAAAAGGGCCGAGTTTGAAGACCCCTGGACTAGAAGATCTCCAAGGTCCTTGCAATTATTATTATTATTATTATTATTATTATTATTATTATTATTATTATTATTTATTATTATTATTATTATTTTATTATTATTATTATTATTATTATTATTATTATTATTATTATTATTATTGATATTGACGAGTAGTGAGCCTAAGATGGAACCTTGTGGTACCCCACTGCTTCCTTCCTTCTGTGTAGATGTAGTACAATTGAGGACTACTCGTTGAATACGGTTTGTTGGCCAGTTACAAATACATCTGGTGGTGATGCTGTCTGTCCCATATTTTCCTAGCTTACCAAGAAGTAGGCTTTATCAAGTGCCTCACTGAAATCCAAGTATACTGTGTCCACTGCATTTCGCCGGTCCAGTAATTTAGTCACTTTGTCGAAGAATGAAATAAGAAGATTTGTTTGGCAAATCAGTCAAATCAATCAGGGTGTGGAGGCCGGGCATCCTGGCTCATTAACTGTAATGGGATGTGGAAATGACCTGTAGGAATGTAGAGAAGAGAGGCAGGAGGCCTCAGTGGCTTAACGGTCGGAGGAAGAAACATAGGTAGGAAAGACCCACCCTAATTGTTCAGGTGATTAAAAATGGTGACAGGAGATTTGTACCTTCAGATTTGCAAGATTAAGTTAACGTAGCCTTACAGTAAAGTAGAATTAGCTCATCAAGTTAAGTTTCCTGACTGGTTCATCTGGAAGGGTGGACATTAAAAAAATAAAAAAGATTCATGGGACAGTGAACGAAGTGAACCCAACCAGTTGTGGTTTATTCATTAAACCATAATTTCAGAGAGGTGGATGCACACATCTCTGTTTGTTTGTTCAATTTCTACAGCTGTCCATCTCAGCCAATGATTCTTAAAGCAAGTTTGTTAAATTTGAATTTGAATCAAGTTTGCTGCCTAGCTTTCTGAGGCTTGCTCTTCAGACAACCAGTACAGATGTTAGGCGTTACATTGGGCCATGAAGAGTCAGTTGTACACCCAATTAGGATCCTTATTGTAAGGATAGAATTAGGGAAAACCCCTTTGTAGATTTTGGTAGATTTTGCTGCGCTCAGAAAAGATGGGATTTAAATAGAGCAAATTAAAGTGTCATTCACTTATCAGCTGACCTTGAGGTTTTTCCAGCCAATTTCTTAATCTTTGGATGCTTATTTGAAAGAAGTTAATGAATTTGGTGCACAACCCACCATAACCTTCAGTAGAAAAACTGAATTTGATCCTGGTCTAAATCTTACTGGAATAGAAACAGTCTGGGTTAAGTGTAGTTTAGGTCTGTCTGGCTTGGCGACCAGAGAACTTTATTGTACGTGAGAAGGTGAGAAATTTGGGATTTGTTATCATCCGGGATTTAGATTGCCAGGGAAAAGTTAAAATATGCCATATGGCTTCTAGAACAGGGCTTTTCAACCAGTGGTACGGGTACCACCTGTGGTACATTGGCACCTGGCAGGTGGCACGCGACCATCCTAGAAAAGTGGTAGCGGGGGAGGGGAATGAACTGAACCGGTGGCAGCACCGCACAAGCCTGAGCGAGAGACGTCTGGAGCTGCAGGGCTGTCAGGGCTGAGCGAAAGCGCCAGGATCCAGCTGGAGCTCTGCGCTCATCCTGGTGCTTCTGAGCCCAGAAGAAGCACCGATCAGCTGGAATCTTGCAGCATCTCCAGGGTCTTGTGATTTACATTCAGATGCTTGACAACTGATTCATATTTATGATTGTCACAGTGTCCCAGGGTCATGTGAAGTGTCCAAAACCTGCTGCAACCACCCAGCAGACGGGGGGAGAATAAAAACCAACCCAACCCACTCCACCCCCGCTGCCAATCCTCAACAGAAATGCTCACAACAATGAAAACCTCGGACAGGAGGAAGAGCGCTGCAGGGCGGGCAGGCAGGTATCTTGCTCGGCTGTGGCTTGGGGGGCATTTTTTTCAGTGTCATTGTAACTTTGAACAGTCACTAAGTGAACTGTTGTAAGTCGAGGACTACCTGTACTTCATCACTTTTTTCCTTTTTTTTTTTTTGGTCATCAAGTTTTGGATACCTTGCTAGGAGACTGGTGGTACTCTGATGTTGCCAGATTCTAAAAGTGGTACCGTGGGTGAAAAGGTTGAAAAGCCCTAGTCTAGAAAGTTTTCTTTGAAGGCAAACAGGGTTAATTTAAGGCTAAATAAATAAATACATAAATAAAGCTTTTCGAAATGGCGGTGGTTTGTTCTCTGAGCTTGCTGCTCAGCTTCCGAACGTATCGTCACCAGTCCAGGAAACATCAGCAGCGGGACTTTGGTTGACGCGTCTTCTTTCACTTCTCCTCCGCTTATATTGGTCTTACGGGGTCACGTGGTCGGTTGGCTGCGGGACCGACTGGTCACATCATGCGAAGGTCATCTGGTGACGAAGTGGTTGGTTGCCCGATGGATCCATCTCCTTCCGGGCTCGTAGGCTGGTTCCAAATTGATATGTTTGTTGATTGACCCATTTGTTGAATACCGGGCTTCGACGAATTCGTGTGCGTGGTGTTTGGTGGCATGGCTGACGACTTTTGTTCTGTCCCAGCCGAACTGGTGTTGCTTGTTGTCAATGTGAGTCGAAATCAGGGATTGGTGGTCGTCTCGGTTGACTGCTAGTCAGTGTTCGTGGATTCTTGTTTTCGATTGTCGTCCTGTGGCCACGTTTTGTGGCCACGGACCCCCAAGACATAACTCAAGATTTAAATCCTGACATTTCTTCAAGCCTTCGTGGACCACCTGTGACAACATCTTGACAACCCCCTCCACACACACAGAGGTCCGTGGACTGCAGGTTAAGAACCACTGATCTAGATTATCCATCGTTTGGGTTAAGGACAATGTTGAGCAGCTTATACATTTGATGCTTCTTCCAGTCCCTCCGTTGAAGAATGCTGTGCTCCATTTTGGGTTGGCAACAAGGGAAGGGCACAAACCTCAGCCTAAAACCTTGAGCTGAGGAGACGGTTGCATCGCACACACTACTGGATGTGGAACTGCAAACATTATTTGGTGCTTGGTCAAGCATAATATGTTGTATTGTGTGTCCTGGTGTTTTGCAGCCAAAAAAGCAGGCTGTGTTTCTTAGTTAATGGGCTGGGGCCCATTAAATGCATTAAATGCCAACCAGCATTTCTAAGAAAGGGTTAGAACCAGCTTTGTTCTTAGATTGACAATCCTGTCTTATCGTGCAGTTGTTTTGCACGGGAGCTACAGAATGAAGCATTGTTAACCGTGGATTTGAGATGACAATTCTTTATCTTGACACCGGACACCTCAGGAGCCTTTCTAACAGAGCACAAGACAGTTCTGGATAGGCTTGGATACACAGTCACATTAATCAAAAAATAATGGAAAGATTCATACATAGCACTAAGCCAGGGGTCTGCAACTTTGACAACCTTAAGACTTGTGGACTTTAGCTTCCAGAACTGAAGTCCACAAGTCTTAAAGTTGTCAGAGTTGCAGACCCCTGCGCTAAGCCATAGTTTGGTTGACAAACCACCACTGACTAGATTCATGCGATGCAGGGAGGCCAGAATAAGCAACCACAAATCCTCATTCTCCAATTTATGGCCAAGGAGTGCCCCGAGATTATGCTGAAGGCTTCCTAAATTAAGTGTAAAAATACTTCAGAATCTTTATGAATCCATGTTGGATCTTACAACCATTAAACCCTTCCCACATATCCCAAAAGGTAAAAATGTTTGGCTTGGTGCACCCAAGCAAATCTGTACTGCTGGAAAAACATGTAGCCTAGAATTGCCACGGGTTGAGATAGGTGGCAACAAGATTTAACAAACAACTAACAAACAAAATAGCCTGTTAGGATTTTTAGAGCAATATAGTGACAATAATACACCTTCTGGCAATCCCGGGGTTTGTAGGTCATTGTGGCTGGTGTTGCATAACCCAGTGAACAACGTTGTGGTTTAACATACTGTCTTGTGTTGAAAATGGCGCCATTAAAAATGTAGAAGATTTTCAAAGCATCACTTGACTGCCTCGGCACACCGTATGCAACAAGAATTGAAAATAGTAATTTCTGTAGACATGGTGGGAGGCACCGTTTTACGGTGGTTCTCCTACCTCCTGGGCCGCTCGCAGTCGGTGTTGACAGGAGGGCAGAGGTCCGCCCTGAGGTCTCTCATTTGTGGAGTCCCTCAGGGGTCGGTCCTCTCTCCCCTCCTGTTCAACATCTACATGAAACCGCTGGGCGAGCTCATTAGTGGTTTCAGGGTGGGGTATCATCAGTACACTGATGATACCCAACTTTTTCTTTCCACCCCGAACCAACCCAGTGATGCACTCGACGTGATGTCCCGTTGCCTGGAAGCGGTCCGGGTTTGGATGGGGAGAAACAGGCTTCGTCTCAATCCTACCAAGACTGAGTGGCTGTGTATATCGGCATCTCGGATAAACCAGGTTGTTCCACCACTAATGATGGGGGGTGAGGTGTTACCCCCCGTCGATAGGGCTCGCAACTTGGGCATCCTCTTGGATTCATGGCTCAATTTTGAAGATCATATAGGAGCCGTGACCAGGGGGGCTTTTGCCCAGCTTCGTCTGGTGCACCAGTTGCAGCCCTATCTGGACCAAGATGCCCTACGCACAGTTGCCCATGCGCTTGTAACCTCCCAGCTAGACTACTGTAAGGCTCTCTACATGGGGCTGCCCTTGAGGACCACTCGGAGGCTTCAGCTGGTGCAGAATGCAGCTGTGTGAGTTGTTATGGGAGTTTCCCGATACTCCCGTATAACACCTCTTCTCCGTGAGCTGCATTGGCTTCCGGTTGCCCTCCGGGTGAGATTCAAGGTGCTGGTAATGACCTATAAAGCTCTAAATGGCTTGGGTCCGGATTATCTAAGGGAACACCTGCTGCCGGCATCAACTTCCCATCGTCCTGTGCGCTCCCACAGGGAGGGCCTTCTTAGGGTACCGCGGGTTAAGGAATGCCGGCGGGTTATTCCCAGGGGAAGGGCGTTCTCTGTGGGCGCGCCGGCCCTTTGGAACCAGCTTCCCACGGAGCTTAGGACCGCCCCGGACCTTCGCTCATTTCATAGGGACTTGAAAACTTGGTTTTTTGAGCTGTCTGGCCCAGACTGAGGGGTTTTAATTATTTAATTAATGGGGTTTTAGTTAAGTTCAGGGATTAATTTAAGCTTAGTTTTAATCGATTTTAATTGTATGTGATGTATTTTAACTTGTAATTTTCCCTGTAAACCGCCCTGAGTCCTACGGGAATAGGGCGGTATATAAATTTAAATAAATAAATAAATAAATAAATAAATAAATAAATAAATAAATGAATGGCAATACCCAGGGGTAAGCAGAGTCAAGGAAAAAGAATTGGAAGAAATGATAAATTATCAGGCTCCACGGGATCGATTCAGATTATGGAAATATCTTGCAAAAGTCATATCTATAATTGTTGGCAAAATAACAACAGAGTGGATAGATTTTTAAGAGAGTGAAAAATTACAACTCTATTAACTCTGGATTTACTCAAAAAAAAGCCAAAATCAAAAATTCCTCTCCTTGTTAACTTGGATTATTTCTAATTTCCTGGCTGGACCTTATCTTTCCAAAAAAAACCCACACAAATTAAAAGGTGGGATTTGTTCATGCTTTGCACTGTGTTATTCTCTGAATAAATATCCAACACTCAATTGCAAAAAGTAGCTTTACTTGCAACTGCTTGCCTCCTGTGACTTTGTCCTTAACACCATAAAAAAAAACAACATCTGCCTATCCCAGGTCCTTGGGAAGGTGGATTAAACTCCCAAATCCAGTCTAAACACGTGGCCAACTGTGCGATGAAACGTAATAATAATAATGTGCTTTTTGGTAACAATACAATTTCCTAATCATAGTTGGCAGTTCACTCAAGAAAACACGTTGAGGCTTAGTGCCATGTGTGAATCAGATCTTCTGTTTCCTTTCTCTATGGATAATGAAGACTTTAAATCACCACACTAGGAGGGCTCCAAATTTTTTTAAAAAGCCTTGTTCGGTGGAAGCAGGAATCCCACGGAGTGAGCCATAAAAACTTGAAATACCTGATTGGCGATTCAATCATCCAAGTCATGGTTGCCCCAAAGGTGCTTTTTGAAAGGCAACTGGATGTTCTTGGGTTTTTTTCTTCTTCTTCCTTGAAAACGTTTTCTTTCTCGCCCAAGAAGTTTGTTCAGTTCTGAAAAACTGAAGGGACGAAGGTACTTGGATAAGAAGCGAAACGTTTTCAAAAACCCAAGAAAATCCAGTTTATCTTTCTTAAAAGCACCTTTGGGATTGAATTGCCCGAGTTGTTTAAGTGCCACAGCAATAGCACTTAAGATAAGATAAGGTAACCTTTTATTGTCATTTTTTTTTTACCGTGGGCACAACGGCACACCTCAGAAATGAAATTTAGTTGCCCGCTCTCAGAGTGAAACACATACATGACACACACCTAACCACACTATGTACAACATATGCATATTTATTTATCTTATTTATTTAATTAGATTTCTATACCGCCCTATTCCCGAAGGACTCAGGGCGGTTTACAGGGCAGCATAAAATACAATATAAAAGATAATATAAAATTAAAATAAATTAAATTAATTAAGCCCAACAATTAAAACAATATTTAAAAAGCTAAACCCCCCACGTCAGTCCAGGCCTGATCAATCAAAAAGCCAGGTTTTCAGGTCCTGGCGAAATGAACGCAGATCAGGGGCAGTCCGGAGTTCCACAGGTAAATCATTCCAAAGGGCAGACATGCCCACAGAGAATGCCCTCCCTCTGGGGATCACCCGCCGGCACTCCCTAACCGGCGGCACCCTAAGGAGGGCCTCTCTATGGGAGCGCACAGGACGATGGGAAGTTGATGCTGGCAGCAGGTGTTCCCTAAGATAATCCGGACCCATGCCATGTAGGGCATAGACCCACACCCCTACATATACAGAACAAATAACTGTTAAATACTGCCCATCTCGAATATATACCGCTTCACAGTGCTTTACAGCACCCTCAAGGTGGTTTACAGAATCAGCATATTGCCCCCCCCCAACAAGCTGGGTCCTCATTTTACCGACCTCGGATGGATGGAAGGCTGAGTCAACTTTACGCTGGTCAGGATCGAACTCCAGACTGTGGGCAGAGTTAGCCTGCAGTTCTGCCTTCTAACCACTGCGCCGCCACGGCTCAATTGCAGCAGCCAAATTAGGATTGTAAACCAAGACTCAATAAAATGAGCAGGACTGCCTCTCAATTCAGTGAAACTGGCTTGCTACTCCAGCACATCAGAGTGAAGCCCTTAAGGTTATTAGGACCAAAGCCTGAATTTTACTCACTGAATTACAATCAATAGCTGTTTTTCATTTAAGAACAGTGTTTTTCCAACTTTAACGATTTTCAGGGATTTGAACTTCAAATCTCAGAATTCCACAGCCAACATGGGCACTGTTGAGAATTCTGGGGGTGGAAGTCCATAGCCTGGGAAACAGTGCTTTAGAGCAGGGGTCCCCAACCCCCGGTCCATGGATCAGCACTGGTCCGTGGCCTGCCCGGAACTGGACCATGCAAGCAAGCAAAACCCCATCTGTGCATACATGGGATGCAGGTAGCATGCAAAACCGTTGATAGAGCACGCAACCTGGGCGTCCTCCTGGATTCACGACTCAGTTTTGAAGATCATATTGGAGTCGTGGCTAGGGGGGCATTTGCCCAGATTCGCCTGGTACACCAGTTGCGCCCCTTTCTGGACCGAGATGCCCTACGTACAGTCACCCACGCACTCGTTACCTCCCGTATAGACTACTGCAATGCTCTCTACATGGGGCTGCCCTTGAAGACCACCCGGAGGCTTCAACTGGTGCAGAGTGCAGCTGCACAGGTAGTGATGGGAGCACCCCGATACTCCCATATTACACCCCTCCTGCGTGAGCTGCATTGGCTACCGGTTGCCCTCCGGGTGAGATTTAAGGTGCTGGTACACCTTTAAAGCCCTACATGGCTTAAGCCCGGGATACTTGCAGGACCATCTGCTGCCGGGAATGAATTCCCATTGCCCAGTATGCTCAGACAGAGAAGGCCTCCTCAGGGTACCGTCGGCTAGACAATGTCGGCTTGCGACCCCCAGGGGAAGAATTTAATTTAATTTAATTTAATAATTTGATTTGTATCCCGCCCTTCTCCCGAAGGACTCAGGGCGGTGAACAGGGCAATACACAATAAAAATCGAATACAAAAATTAAAAAACCATTAAACATTATGCCCATAAAATCAATACATATTAAAGTTAAAACTAGTTATAAAAACCCAACCCCATCCCGTCAGACCAGGCCAGCTTGTTCGAAGAAAAATGTTTTGAGATCGCGCCGGAAGGAGCGAAGGTCGGGGGCCATCCGGAGCTCAACCGGCAAGCGGTTCCATAGGTCTGGCGCGCCCACAGAGAACACTCTCCCCCTGGGGGTCACCAATCGGCATTCTTTGATCGGTGGCACCCTGAGGAGGCCCTCTCTGTGGGAGCGCACTGGACGGAGGGAAGTTGACGCCGGCCGCAGGTGTTGCCGTAGGTAATCCGGACCCATGCCATGAAGGGCTTTGTAAGTCATAACTAACACCTTGAACCTCACCCGGAGAGCAACCGGTAGCCAATGCAGCTCGCGGAGCAAAGGTGTAACATGGGAGTATCGGGAAGCTCCCAAGACAACTCGTGCGGCTGCATTCTGTACCAGTTGGAGTCTCCGGGTGGACCTCAAGGGCAGCCCCATGTAGAGAGCATTACAGTAGTCTAGACGAGAGGTAACGAGTGCATGAGTGACTGTGCGCAAGGCATCCCGGTCTAGATAGGGCCGCAACTGGCGCACCAGGCGAACCTGGGCAAAGGCCCCCCTAGTCACAGCTCCAATATGCTCTTCCAAAGAGAGCTGTGAGTCTAGAAGGAACCCCAAGTTGCGGGCCCTATCTATGGGGGGTAATAACTCACCCCCCATGGCCAATGATGGAATAATCGGAATTTCCCGGGATGCCGGCACGAACAGCCACTCAGTCTTGTCAGGGTTGAGTTGAAGTCTGTTCCTCCCCATCCAGACCCGGACCGCCTCCAGGCAACGGGACATCACGTCGAGGGCATCACTGGGGTGGTTTGGGGTCAAAATAAAAAGCTGGATATCATCAGCATATTGGTGATACCCAACTCCAAAACCACGAATGATCTCCCTTCTCTGTGGGAGCGCCAGCCCTGTGGAACCAGCTCCCCCCTGAGCTTCGGATGGCCCAAGATCTCCGGTCCTTTCGCCGCGGCCTCAAAACACTCCTTTTCCACCTGGCTGACCTGGACTGACAGGGATTTTAATTATGTTTACAATTTTAACTCTAATCTTTAATTTATTTCAATTTTAAATGTTAATTTACTGTACAGAGACCTTTAATTTTTGTTGTTGTTAGCCGCCCTGAGTCCCTCGGGAGATAGGGCGGGATATAAGTCCCATAAATAAATAAATAAATAAATAAATAAATAAATAAATAAATAAATAAATAAATAAACAAACAAATAAATAAAACCACGCTTGCCTAGTCCACGGAAAAACCACACTTCACTAAACCGATCCTTGGCACCCAAAAGGCTTGAGGCCGCTGCTTTAGAGCAATGGATTTGCTTAATTTACTTATTTATTTATTTTGGGGACTTATATGCCGCCCTATCTCCCGAAGGACTCAGGGTGGCTAACAACAATAAAAATACAATAATACAAAAGTTTTTTTAAAAAAGAATTAAACTAGCAGCCCCAATAATAAGTTAAAAACATTTTAAAAATCCCTGTCAGTCCAGGTCAGCCTGATGGAAAATAAATGTTTTAAGGCCACGGCGAAAGGACCGGAGATCCGGGCCATCCGGAGCTCAAGGAGAAGTTGGTTCCACAGGGCTGGCGCTCCCACAGAGAAGGCCCTCCCCCTGGGGGACATTGTCTAGCCGACGGCACCCTGACGAGGCCCTCCACTTTACAATGCCTTGGTAAGGCCACACCTGGAATACTGCATCCAGTTTTGGTCACCATGATGTAAAAAAGATGTTGAGACTCTAGAAAGAGCGCAGAGAAGAGCAACAACGATGATCAGGGGGCTGGAGGCTAAAACATATCAGGAACGGTTGCTGGAATTGGGTATGTCTAGTTTAATGAAGAGAAGGACAAGGGGGGACATGATAGCAGTCTTCCGATATCTCAGGGGCTTCCCCAAAGAAGAGGGAGTCAAGCTATTCTCCAAAGCACCTGAAAGCAGGACAAGAAGCAACGGATGGAAACTAGTCAAGGAGAGAAGCAACCTAGAACTAAGGAGAAATTTCCTTATCATGAGAACAACTAGCCAGTGGAACAACCTGCCTCCAGAAGCGGTGAATGCTCCAATACTGGAAGTTTTTAAGAAGAGACTGGACAGCCATTTGTCTGAAATGGTATAGGGTTTCCTACCTGAGCAGGGGGTTGGACTAGATGACCTACAAGGTCCCTTCCAACTTGATGATGATGATGATGTTATGCTATCATGTTAGAATCTTCTCGGATCGTTGATTTCCTGATAGTCCTATGATTCAGGCTACGTTGAGCTCCTGCTAACCTAGTTACACAGTAGGATATTTTGTAGGTGTGTAGGTGACTTGTCTTTCAGGAAAGAAGGGGAACAACAGACCTGAAGGGAATATGTTCTTGCCATCTAGATCTAAAGATTCGTCATCAATCCCTTGGTGAGATTGGTGGTAGAAGACTTGCCCAGGAATGTTAGCTAATACCAGCACTTTCAAATCGGGGTTTACGCCTCTCAGATGTCAGTGTGAGCAAGACAAAGGGGGAAAAACTCAGCATAAAATTTGACAAGTTTTGAAAAGCTGATCATTTAAATGTTTGTTTAACATCTGGTAGCTCTACACACAGATTTTGCTAACCTCGGTAAACATTTTCCTTGGTAAAATTGTCAAAGCTTAGCAAACCCACCTTTGACCTTTTTTTAAAAAAAAAAACAACACTTCAGTAGATTGTACAGAATGTTTGAACAGATGAATACCAAAGTACGAAGGTAGTGAAGGTACGAAGGTAGTGAAAAGTTTTAGCATAAGATAAAACAGCATAGCAGATTTTAAAAAGTCAACAGATAATACAGCAAAGCTTTAAAAACTCGAATGTATTAGTTTTGTTTTTATAGCCAGAGCTAAACATTTGGCTGCCACCACTAAAATTTTATCATTTTTATCTGTGAGTAGAATTTCAACGGTATCTGTTCCTGGCCTTGATTTTAAAATACACTGTATTATTGATTGATTGATGGATTACATGCCATGAAGTTGGTATCCACTATTAGGTAAAGGTAAAGGTTCCCCCGCACATGCGTGCTAGTCGTTTCCGACTCTAGGGGCCGGTGCTCATCTCCATTTCAAAGCCGAAGAGCCGGCGCTTGTCCGAGGACGTCTCCGTGGTCATGTGGCCGGCATGACTAGATGCCAAAGGCGCACGGAACGCTGTTACCTTCCCACCGTAGTGGTCCCTATTTTTCTACCTGCATTTTAACGTGCTTTCGAACTGCTAGGTTGGCAGAAGCTGGGACGAGTACCAGGCGCTCACTCTGTTACGTAGCACTCGGGATTCGACCCGCCAAACTGCCGACCTTCTGATCGACAAGCTCAGCGTCCTAACCCACTGAGCCACCGCGTCCACTATTATTTATTTATTTATTTATTTATTTGTTTGTTTGTTTGTTTGTTTATTTGTTTGTTTGTTTGTTTTATATACCGCCCTTCTCCCGGAGGACTCAGGGCGGTGTACAGAGCAATAAAGTAAGAATACAATAAAGCAATAAAGTGAGAAAATTTTAAAACCCAAATCCATCAGGCCAGGCCGGCTTGTTGGAATAGATAAGTTTTTAGATCACGCCGGAAGGAGCGAAGGTCGGGGGCCATCCGGATTTCAGCTGGTAAGCGGTTCCAAAGGATTGGCGCACCCATCGAGAATGCTCTCCCCCTGGGGGTCACCAGTTGACATTCTCTGACCGGTGGCACCCTGAGGAGGCCCTCTCTGTGGGAGCGCACAGGACGGAGGGATGTTGACGCTGGCAGTAGGTGCTCCCGTAGGTAATCCGGACCCACGCCATGTAGGGCTTTGTATGTCATCACCAGCACCTTGAATTTCACCCGGAAGGCAACTGGAAGCCAGTGCAGCTCACGGAGCAGAGGTGTAATATGGGAGTATCGGGAGACCCCCAAAAGCACTCGTGCAGCTACACTCTGCACCAGCTGAAGCTTCCGAGTGGTTCTCAAGGGCAGCCCCATGTAAAGAGCGTTGCAGTATTAGCAACCATATAGATTGATTTTTTTTTGCAAATGATCTCTTTTCCAAACTGATCTTTTTTTGTTGTTGTTCCAGAGGTGCAGTCATTCCTACTGCCTAGTTGAATAATAGAACAGAATAACAGAGTTGGAAAGGGACCTTGGAGGTCTTCTAGTCCAACCCCCTCCCCCCCTGCTCAAGCAGGAGACATTATACCATTTCAGACAAATGGTTGTCCAATCTCTTCTTGAAAACCCCCCAGTGACGGGAGCATCCGCAATTTCTGGAGGCAAGCTGTTCCACTGGTTAATTGTTCTCTGTTAGGAAATTTCTCCTTAGTTCTAGGTTGCTTCTCTCCACCCACTTTGCTACTGGTTAGGCTTGTCTGCTGTTTCCTTTCAAGGCTAGACTATATCTTGCTGAAAACTCTTTTAAAAATGGTAGTGCACTAAAATATCAACCCACCATTTTCAGACCTCTGTACCCATACAGAGCAATGTCTTTTGAAGTCGACCCTGTAACATCTTTTTTTTTTATTTTATTTTTTTAATTCCATTTATATCCCGCCCTTCTCCAAAGACTCAGGGCGGCTTACAAGCTTAGCAGTAGCCTTCATTCTATGTATATGTCTGCTTATTAGGGCTTTCACACACACACACACCCCAAGCGGCATTATTACAAAGTCAGCTTAATTGCCCCCAACAATCTGGGTCCTCATTTTACCTCCCTCGGAAGGATGGAAGGCTGAGTCAACCTTGAGCCTGGTGGGATGCGATCCTGCACTAATTGCAGGCAGCTGGTGTTACTTAAGGAGGCATTAGCCCACTGCTCCACCAAGGCTCTTTTTAATTAATTTTAATTTTATTAATAAATTAATAATAAATAAATAAATAATAAATAAATAAATAAATAAATTAAATAAATAAATAAATAAATAAATAAATAAATAAATAAATAAATAAATAAATTATTGTTCTCTGTTAGGAAATTTCTCCTTAGTTCTAGGTTGCTTCTCTCCACCCACTTTGCTACTGGTTAGGCTTGTCTTCTGTTTCCTTTCAAGGCTAGACTATATCTTGCTGAAAACTCTTTTAAACATGGTAGTGCACTAAAATAGCAACCCGCCATTTTCAGACCTCTGTACCCATACAGAGCAATGTCTTTTGAAGACGACCCTGTAACGTATTTGATAGCAAATTCACGGTGCAAAAAGCTATTCTGTCTTGACTTAAGTATAAACAGCTAAAATAATAGCTGAAACTTGTTTGTTTATTGCAGGGGTGAGCATAATTACCTGCCTTTTGCCATTAATTCCTGTACTGAATTATCCCATTATTATTATCCCAACCTTTGGAACCGCTTACTGGTTGAGCTCTGGATGGCTCCCGACCTTCGCTCCTTCCGCCGTGATCTAAAAACCTATTTATTTGAACAAGCCGGCCTGGTCTGATGGGTTTGGGGTTTTTAATATTGATTTTAATTAATTTTATTGTATTGGGCACAATATTTAATTTTTCTTAACTTTTTTATCTTGTATTTTTAATATATTTATTGCCCTGTACACCGCCCTGAGTCCTTCGGGAGAAGGGCGGTATATAAATAATAATAATAATAATAATAATAATAATAATAATAATAATAATAATAATAATAATAATAATACTTACTATTGGTCTTGATCCCAACTGTAAGTCTTGTGGGAATGTACTGTCCCTGTGTTACAGGTAGACCTCGACTTACAACTGTCTATTTAGTGACCGTTCAAAGTTACAGCGGCACTGAAAAAAGTCACATGACCAGTTTTCATACTGATAACCGCCGTAGTGTCCCCATGGACAGTGGTGGGATTCAGCCGGTTCGCACCACTTCGGCAGAACCGGTAGCTAATTTTTGGTTGCCCAGGCCCAGAATGGACTTCCGAAAGTGGCCTCCCTGCAGAGAACCAGCTGTTCACGTATTTGAATCCCACCACTGCCCATGGACATGTGATCAGAACTCAAATGCCTGGCAATTAACTCATACTTATGACGGCCGCAGTGTCCCGGGGGTCACACGATCCCCTTTTGTGACCTTCCGACAAGCAAAATCCAGGGAGAAGCCAGGTTGACTTAAGAACGGTTTGAGTAATTTAACAACTAGAGTGATTCACTTTATTTCAACAACGGTGGCAGGAAAAGTCATCAAATGGGGCAAGCTCACTTAACAAATGTTTCACTTAGCAACGGAAATTTTAGGGCTCCATTGTGGTCATAAGTCAAGGACCACCTGTACTGTATTGAACATTAAAGTGCTTTGTCTGCTTAGAAGACAAACAGTCGGAATCAGTGCCAGTTTGACCAGTCTTTCCCTGTTTTAAGCTGTGTGTCTGCTGCATAAGAACAGTTTGAATCCTTCCTTGGCTTTGGAACCAAAAATTGAATTGTGCTTAGTCGAGCTTTTGTTTGCAGAGGGCACCAGTGCAGCCAATTGTGCAAACCTGGAAGATGTATAATTAAACAATCACGTTAAGGCTGTTATAAAGAAAACTGGTTTGTGATGCCTTAGCCCAGTTATCAAACTGCATTCCTTCCAGGAAACTGCATGTCCAGAGCTGAGGTTGTTGAAACTTCCTACTTAGAAACCAGCCTTGTGAAAAATAAATATGCATATGAGCAGTGCTTTTTTTGTAAAAGAAAAAAGGTGCCGGAACTCACACGTGTCATACAACCCGCCTTGCCTACCCTACAAGGTTCCATCCAAAAAAGGTGCCGGAACTCCATTCTGAGCGTTCAATGAGAAAAAAAAAGCCCTGCATATAAGCATGGAAGGTGTTCAGTGCGGTTTTCAATTGCTGCGCCAGCTAGACTGATTCCTAAAGATTGAGAGACCTTGGAAGCAAATGAATCTCACTCCGATGAAGCTTCTTGACGTTTAATTAATGGTTCAGAATTTGGGGGACAAGGACACACATCCCACGTTTCTTCCTGGGCTCTTGAGAGAAGTAAATTGCAACATCAGAAAAGAGAGGGCTCAGAAATAAGATCTTGAGCTTTGACAGGCCTGGATTCAAATGACCATTAATGGGTTAATCAGAGGAGGAGTGAAGTGGGCCTGGGAGAGTTGAAATCACATTCTAGTTGCCCCTCAGCCATTAAAGCTTCCTGGGTCTAATGGCCTGGGAGACCTCAGGAAAAGCCATAGACTGGACAGTCTGTATATAAAAGATTTCTCCGTCGTGGGAAGGAGAGGAGGGCGTGAGAAGGACATTTCAGAAAGGTCTAGGACCACTCGGTGTGGGCAGCTCAGTGCGGCCAACTCACCATGGCCAACTCGCTGCGGCTAACTCGTTCCAGGACATCTTGCCATGGCCAGCTCCCCACAGGACAAGATTTACACAGATATTGAGGAAATGCTGGAATAGAATCATTAAAGAAAGGATGCAAAAGGACGGGCAAAACAAAATGTGAATGACAAAAATGGAAATAATATTTTTAAAATTATTTTAAATACTTAAATTGAATTGTTGAATTGTCTTCCTGTGAGATGTCCTGCGGTGAGTTGGCCATGGCGAGTTGGCTGCACCTCGTTGACTCTGGTGAGTTGACCGTGGTGAGTTGGCTGCGCCGAACTAACCATGGGAAGTTGGCCATAGCGAGTCGGCTGCACCTAGTTGACCATGGCAAGTTGGCCATAGCGAGTCGGCTGCACCTAGTTGACCGTGGCAAGTTGGCCGTAGCGAGTCGGCTGCACTTAGTTGACCGTGGCAAGTTGGCCGTAGCGAGTCGGCTGCACCTAGTTGACCGTGGCAAGTTGGCCATAGCGAGTCGGCTGCACCTAGTTGACCGTGGCAAGTTGGCCATAGCGAGTCGGCTGTACCTAGTTGACCGTGGCAAGTTGACCATAGCGAGTCGGCTGCACTTAGTTGACCGTGGCAAGTTGGCCGTAGCGAGTCGGCTGCACCTAGTTGACCGTGGCAAGTTGGCCGTAGCGAGTCGGCTGCACCTAGTTGACCGTGGCAAGTTGGCCATAGCGAGTCGGCTGCACCTAGTTGACCGTGGCAAGTTGACCGTAGCGAGTCGGCTGCACCTAGTTGACCGTGGCAAGTTGGCCGTAGCGAGTCGGCTGCACCTAGTTGACCGTGGCAAGTTGACCATAGCGAGTCGGCTGCACCTAGTTGATCGTGGCAAGTTGGCCGTAGCGAGTCGGCTGCACTTAGTTGACCGTGGCAAGTTGGCCGTAGCGAGTCGGCTGCACCTAGTTGACCGTGGCAAGTTGGCCATAGCGAGTCGGCTGCACCTAGTTGACCGTGGCAAGTTGGCCATAGCGAGTCGGCTGTACCTAGTTGACCGTGGCAAGTTGACCGTAGCGAGTCGGCTGCACTTAGTTGACCGTGGCAAGTTGGCCGTAGCGAGTCGGCTGCACCTAGTTGACCGTGGCAAGTTGACCATAGCGAGTCGGCTGCACCTAGTTGACCGTGGCAAGTTGGCCGTAGCGAGTCGGCTGCACCTAGTTGACCGTGGCAAGTTGACCATAGCGAGTCAGCTGCACCTAGTTGACCGTGGCAAGTTGGCCGTAGTGAGTCGGCTGTGCCGAGTTGACTGCGGTGAGTTGGATGACTCTATAACTGCCGTCTATTTAGGTAGCTCATGGATTCATGTATTGTGCCAGTCCAGAAAAATGGCTTTAGAATAGAATTATGCATTAGCCAAATGTGATTGGACACACTAGGAATTTGTTTCCGGTGCATAAGCAGCAATGTGTGAAAAACGGATCATAAGTCACTTTTTCCCAGTGCTGCTGTAACTCTGAATGGTTACTAAATGAATGTTTGTGAGGACTAATTGTTTCGCAGTCCAACCTCACCCACAGGGTGGTCTTCGTGGGGAGAACACATCTTGTACCGCACTTAAATATAAGCACGTACCAAATAAAAATATAAGCACCTATCAAATAAAAATACCTCTGAGTTAGATGTGTAAATCCTCAGTTTTGTTTCCAACTTCCCCCCCCCCCCCTTAGTTGTGGTTTCCGTACGACCACATTACTGGCAATAGAAATGAGGGTGGTTGTTGTGTTTTTTTTAAAGGGAAAAGAAGCAAGATAAGAGCCCGCTTAACACTTTGGCAAAAAGCTGTCATGCGGGTTTGTTGTTTTGGGGTTTGGGACTTAGCCTTTTGTATAAACCCACCTGCGGAGCTTCAAAGGAGTCGCCCAGCCACTGGCTTGGTTCTAAGCTCATTGAGAAATGTGGCTAACCACAGCAGCTGCACATCTCAGATCAAAGGTTTGGCAGTCTGAAACTTGAGTTTAGCAAAGCTGAACTTGCCATCCAGCCAGGGGAAAAAAAAACAAACCCACAACAAAAACCTTAGGCATTTCAAAACGAGAAAGGAAATAGTTGGGGCATAAGGGCAGAAACATACGCTCGGTGGGAATCTGCTGTTAGCCCTCATTCGAAATGACACAGGCAATCCTCGACTTACAAACATTTGTTTAGTCACCCACGACTGTTTCCCACACTTAACGACCTTTCCAGCATCCCCACGGTCACACGATCAAAATTCCGACGCTTGGCCACTGGCACGTACCTACGACGGTTGCAACGTCCTGGGCGTCACTCGATTCCCCCTTTCGCGACCTTCTGACCAGCCGAGTCAATGGGGAAGCCGGACTCACCGACGGAGTTACTAACTTAATAGCGGAGGTGATTCACTTAGCAGCTGTGGAAAGAAAGGTCGTGAAACGGGTCATAACTCGCTTAACAACCGTCTTGCTTAGCAGTGGAAATTTTGGGCTGAACTGTGGCCGTAAGCCGAGGACCACCTGTATCTTTGGCTATAGAGGAGGGCGTCTCCTGAGGCACATTCCTTTTGACATGTTTCTTATATATATATATGTATGTATGTATGTATGTATGTATGTATATGTATGTATGTATATATGTATGTATGTGTGTGTATATATATATATATATATATATATATATATATATATATATATATATATATAATTGATTGATTGATTGATTGTCTCTCTTTTTTTCCTCCGTGCTCAGCGGTGATCCTGCCCACCATTTGGGCCTACCTGCAAAAGCTAAACGCTGAACCGTACTACTTGGGCCTGGCTCTCTCTGCGTTTAGCTTTGCTGGTTTAATCACAGGCCCCTTCTTTGGATATTGGTCCGATCGGACCCACCGAACCAAAGGGAGCATCATGTTTGCCAACTTGTTTCAGATAGCAGGTGAGTGGACCCTGCTGGGGGGGGGGGGGTCAGGGTTGGCACAGGTTGCCCTCACAGGTTAGTTTGCCGTCTTCCGCCCCCAGGTGAGCTGAACTGCTCATACCCCTGATCTAACCCATCCTTCTGCAGGAACACCAGCCAAACCATCCTTGAGAGGTGACGGTCCATCTCTTTTTGGAAGCCCCCAGAAATGGAGAACCCATAGTCTCCATAGATAGATTGTTCTACTGATCCATCGTTCCACCTCACCCTCAGGAAATTTATTCCAATAGTGAGTCAGTCACTCCTTCCAGCTTTAGGAGACACATCTACCCATAATTCACTTCTTCCCCTGATCCTAGTGAGGGAGCTGTTCTGCTGTGCACAAAACCCCACCCAGCATCATGCTGACCATGAATGATTTAGCGTTGGGTGCCGCCAACTTTGGTGGCATCATGGGCAGCTTCACTCCAGCTGGGTTCTGGTCCTGTGACAGATGGCTGTCTTATCTCCACCAAGCCATCTCGCTTCTAGTCTTTCTTAACATTGTCTTTGTTTTCAGGAAACTTCATGTATTTTGTTGGTGGCACCAAATGGATGCTCCTCAGCAGCCGACTAGTAGCAGGTAAGGACCAGTGAGGACCACTTTTCTGAGTCTAATTCAGGGGTCTTCGTACTTGACCCTTTCCTCAGACAGCAATGCTGGCTGAGGAATTCTGGGAGTTGAAGTCTACGAGTCATAAAAGGGCCACGTTTGAAGACCCCTGGCCTAATTCAATCCAACCGAACTCAACTAATTGAGCTTGAGGTACAAATAAGAGAATTTTCTTCAGTTTTTCCTTAATTTGGAGGGCTTAAGTTGATCAGAGATCAACCCTGACTGCTCTTTAGAAGGCCAGATCCTGAAGCTGAAACTCAAATACTTTGGCCACCTAATGAGAAGGAAGGACTCACTGGAGAAGAGCCTAGTGCTGGGAAAGGTTGAGGGCAAGAGAAGAAGGGGACGACAGAGAATGAGGTGGCTGGATGGAGTCACTGAAGCAGTAGGCCTGAGCCTAAATGGACTCCAGAAGATGGTAGAGGACAGGAAGGCCTGGAGGAACGTTGTCCATGGGGTCGCGATGGGTCGGACATGACTTTGCAACTAACAACAACAACAGGTTTCTGCAAGTCTATCAGCCCTTGGCTTCTCTTCTTTCCTCCTCTTTCCACACAACTTAACTAAACCTCCACACAACTTAACTAAACCTCTTAGGCCCAGCAAAAACATGAACGTGCTTTTCTAACCTTGTTTTGCAGCTCAGCCTGTTGGCGCCAAGTTAGCTCAGTTGGTTAGTCTTTATATTTCCATGTACGGTGCAAATCCCCCCCCCAAAAAAGTGGCCGAGTGTCAAGTTAAGAGTATTGCACAAGTACAGGACTTCAATTATATTTTGGATTTGTAGTTTCTGAGCTGGTTTTGTAATATTTGAAATGTATTACGCTTGGTCTTACCCTTGTTCTAAAATTAACAAAGAGGACTGCATTAAAAGAAAATATCTTGCCCAACCAACCAGATATGTTGTTCCGTAGCAGAACATCCAGACTCAGCCATAGTTTCATTCCATACAGCATTAACTCCCGGGCTTCCTCCTTCCGTTATATATTCAAGATGGACAGTAGTTAATATTTTATTGTTATGTATATACAGTGGTGTGGGTCTATACCAGGGGTAGGCAACCTCAGCTCTTTTATGACTCAATGACTTCAATTCCCAGAATTCCTGAGTCAGCCATGCTGACTCAGGAATTCTGGGAATTGAAGTCCATGAGTCATAAAAGAGCCGAGGTTGCCTACCCCTGGTCTATACATATGTTGTATATAGTTTGTTTTAGGTGTGTGTCATGTATGTGTTTCACTTTGAGACCGACCAACTAAATTTCATTTTTGATGTGTGCTGTTGTGCCCACAGTAAAAAAAAATGACAGTAAAGATTATCTTATCTTATTAGCTGGACAAATCTCGAAGGCATCAAACAGAGATGGCTAAATGGGCTAACATGCTTTGGGTGGGTTGATGAGAGAACAGCTGACCGCTGGTTTAAAAGAGGGGTCCAAAGAGGCCATCTAGGTCAAAACTGAACAGCCCTTCCTCAACAGTGGGGGAGGGATATGACATCATCTACCTCCAGTCTACCACACAGTCCTTTCAGCGGTTCCAGGATGGCTGTCAGAGCTTCAAACCCTCTGAATACAGCCACGGTTTTTCGTTTTTTGGCTGTCACGGCAATGGGAGGGGGTTAGACTGCATTCTTATAGTTTAGTGAAAACAATAACTTTCTTGTGGGAACCAAGGTCAAGCAGCTAAAGTGTTTGGCGGGCTGGTGCTACCATTAGGGAGCCCGCCAAAGGCGTTAATTGGGGATTGTGACGTATGACTCACAAATGGGTGGGGAGTTCAACTTTTACTTTGTAACCTTTTTTGGTGTGTGTGGGGGTAACTTTCAGTCTTGGTTTCACCTTTGTTCGTGCTGATGTTATGTAGCCATTAAAAGTGTTCTTTGAAGGAAGCAGTGGCCTCAGAGTTCTTATTTCTTCTGGTTTCATTTATTGGAAGCATGACACACCCATTTGCACCACTCAGGTGACCCTGAGGACACAGATAAACCCCCAGGTGGCCTCAATGACTCTCTAAAACAGGGGTCTTCAAACTCGGCCCTTTTATGGCTCATGGACTTCAACTCCCAGAATTCCTCAGCCAGCGTGCCTGGCTGAGGTATTCTGGGAGTTGAAGTCCACAGGTCATAAAAGGGCCAGGTGTGAAGAACCCTGCTCTAAAAGAATGCAAATGACGTAAATCCTTCCATTTCCCTCACCTTCCAGTCAGAGCTGAAAAAGCTTCTTGGATGAGAAGCGAAACGTCTTCAAAGAAAAAACAACAACAAGAAAGTCCAGTTGCCTCGTGAAAAAACACCTTTGGGTGGGTGAGAGAAGATGTGCTTCATAAATGTAATAAAATAAATAAATAAATAAATTTGCCCTTCCTTCGTTTTCCAACGTTCTTTTCTGGATCTCCACTACAGGTGTGGGAACTGGAGCAGGTGCTTCCATCTTTGGCTACCTCACCCGTTCCACCACTTCGCAGGAAAGGTCCAAGGTCTTTGCAGCCGTCATGGCCTGTCGCCAGGTTGGGCTTCTTATCGGTAAGGACTCTGCTTTTTGACAGAACCCTCCCCACAAAAACTGACATTTGTGGCGGCACTGGAAGTTTGCATTGCGGTGCAGTTAGTCTTTGACTTACAATGGTTCATTTAGTGACTATTCAAAGTTACAAGGGCGGCGGGAAAAAAGCGACTTATGACCATTTTTCACACTTAACGACCGTTGCAGCATCTCCGTAGTCATGTGATCAAAGTTTGGAAACTTGGCAGCTGATTCATACTTAGGACGGTTGCAGTGACCCAGGGTTGTGTGATCCCTTTTTGCGACATTCTGACCTCACAGATTCACTTGACAACCTTTTTGCTAACTTAACAACTGCAGTGAGTCACTTAAAAACCGTGGCAAAGCAAGGTGGTAAAATGGGGCAAAATTCACTTAACAAATGGTTCACTGAAGAGGGACCAATGGAAATTTTGGGCTCGACTGTTGCTGTAAGTCAAGGACTTATCTGTAGTTTGTCCCTGGCCTTTACATCAACTGGGAGGATTTCTGGAAGGGGAAAATAAAAATAAAAATGTAGATGATTAGTTATGTAGGGCCTTTACCAAGCACTGAGTTATTCAGTCAAGGCAGTTTGTGGATGAAATTAAAATTGGCCTGAAAAGGGCCCGTTCTAGAAGATTAACTTCTGACTCTGTAACTTCAGATCAGTTTTTAAACAAACATACGTGCTGAGAAGCTGCTCTTTCAATGAAAACACAGTTTTTTAAAAAAAATAATTGGAAGACAGCAGCAGAAATGGCAACTGAACTTTCTTTAGTCTTTAATGTCAAGGTAATGATTTGGAAGCTAACCAGCTGATGTAAGATGTATGATGTAATGATGGGAATGACTCAGCAGGGTCTATGTCCCTTTAACAGCCAGCTGGGTCTGTGTCTCTTTAAGAGCCATGTATAAAAGGGAAGGCTCTGCAGATGTGTTCTCTCTCTTCTGTTTCCTGCTGTAGCTGCTGTGTGTTGGGGACTGCTGTATTAACATGTGTATGTATATTGTTCCTGGTGTGTGATATTGTAGATAGTGTAAGATAAACCACCATTTAATCTAGACCACTGTTTACTGCATTTACTTCTGGGTTATCTCAGCGCAATAAGGCTGTGCATGCTCTGATACTTAAGTTATTTGGAAGTTCTAGAATAAGTTGAAGAATCTGCAGCCGCCCCAAAGTTGAATAAATCCTTAGCAGTTGCCCCCATCGGCACTAATAATATTAACACCTTTGGGAGTACCACAAGTTTCCTGATCTTCCTAGATAATTTTTTTGTGTGGCTTGGGGGTTGTTGTTGTTTTTTTGGTCACAGCTAAGTTATGGTGTTCACTCATCACCAAAAATTATGCAGGGATGAAATTCATTGTCACCCTGGCCAGCCTCCATCCCAGGGGTAGGCAACCTTGGCTCTTTTATGACTGGTGGACTTCAACTCCCAGAATTCCTGAGCCAGCCTGCCTCAGCTTGGAAACCTCTCCCTTTTCCCTCAACATGGCTGGCTCAGGAATTCTGGGAGTTGAAGTCCACGAGTCATAAAAGAGCCAAGGTTGCCTACCCCTGAACTATCCCGATCACCTTTGTCTTGCTCTTTCCTGAATTTCCTTCACGGTAACGATTGATAAGGCTTAGCAGATACGACACATCCATGGGCTGTTCTTAGATATAGTTAGTCCTCAACTTACGACGACAAGTGAGCCCAACACTTGTTGGGTTGTTCCGAGTTTTGCCCCATTTTATGACTTTTCTTGCCACAGTTGTTAAGGGAATCACTGCAGCTGTTAAGTTAGCGACACGCTTGTTAAGTGAATCTGGCTTCCCCGCCGACTTTGCTTGTCAGAAGGTCACAAAAGGGGAATCACATTACGCCGGGGAGACCCTGCGACCGTCATTCATACGAGTCAGTTGCCAAGCGTCAGAATTTTGATGACGTGACCATGGGGATGCTGCAAATGGCCTTAAGTGAGAAACGGTCATAAGTCACTTTTTCCAGTGCTGTTGTAACTTTGAACGGTCGCTAAATGAATGGTTGTTAATTCGAGGACCACTTGTAGTGTTGGAACAGGGAGGAAAATGTTTTAATGCTGGTAGAAACAAGGCCTTTGCCTCCTGAACTGGGGACGGTGAGGATAACCTCATGAGCACACAGCAGAAAAGAGACACTGCCCGGTTCCAATGGGAACATGGCTTTTAGTGCGTCTCCAAATAATTGCAATTTTGTTGGAATTGATGGCCCTAAACACCTTTTCCTACAATTCTAGGATCAGTCAACTTTCATACCTGTAGCTGGGGTGGCATCGCCAAGAAGACTCTTTTTCCTGTAGCTCCCATCTTATGAGGAAAGGGAAAGTTTAAACAGAGTAGAGTAGAGTAGAGTAGAGTAGAGTAGAGTAGAGTAGAGTAGAGTAGAATAGAATAGAATAGAATAGAATAGAATAGAATAGAATAGAATAGAATAGAATAGAATACAGTAGAATAGAATAGAATAGAATAGAATAATAAGAATAGAATAGAATAGAATAGAATAGAATAGAATAGAATAGAATAGAATAGAATAGAATAATTGGAATAGAATAGAATAGAATAGAATAGAATAGAATAGAATAATAGAAATAGAGTAGAATAGAATAGAATAATAGGAATAGAATAGAATAGAATAGAATAGAATAGAATAGAATAGAATAGAATAGAATAGAATAATAGGAATAGAATAGAATAGAATTACAGAATAGAATTACAGAATAGAATAGAATAGAATAGAATAGAATAGAATAGAATAGAATAGAATAATAGAAATAGAATAGAATAGAATAATAGGAATAGAATAGAATAGAATAGAATAGAATAATAGGAATAGAATAGAATAGAATTACAGAATAGAATAGAATTACAGAATAGAATAGAATAGAATAGAATAGAATAGAATAGAATTACAGAATAGAATAGAATAGAATAATAGGAATAGAATAGAATAGAATTACAGAATAGAATAGAATAGAATAGAATAGAATAGAATAGAATAGAATAGAATAGAATAGAATAGAATAGAATAGAATAGAATAGAATAGAATAGAGCTGGAAGGGACCTTGGAGGTCTTCTAGTCCAGCCCCTTGCTCAAGCAGGAGAACCTCCTATACCATCTCACAAGTGACTGTCCAGTCTCTTCTTAAAACCTCCAGTGACGGAGCACCCACGATTTCTGGAGGCAAGCTGTTCCACTGGTTAATTGTCCTCACTGTCAGGAAGTTCCTCCTTAATTCCGGGTCTTGCCCTCTGGTGCTTTGGAGAATAACGTGACCCCCTCTTCTCTGTGGCAGCCCCTCAAATACTGGAAGACTGCTATCATGTCGCCCCTATTTCTCCTTTTCTCTAGAGTAGCCATACTGAATTCTTGCTGCCGTTCTTCATATTTTTTTTAGTCTCCAGGCCTTTAATTATTTTAGTTGCTCCAAGTTTATTTATTTATTTATTTATTAAATTTTAATGCAGCAACTCTGGCTGGCTTGCTGGGGGGGGGGCGGGGTTGAAGGAAGGTGACTGCAGAAGATGCTAATGTCCTGGCAGGTAACTTGTATGCCTTCTTCATTAACCTGTTATGTCATATTTGCTTCCAGGGCCAGCCTGTAACCTCTTCCTGCGCCTCTGCAATTTCCACCTGGGGCCCTTTGTGGTCAATAAGTTTACATCCCCTGGGGTAAGTCACGAGGATTTGTTCTTTTTTTGGGGGAAGCACTGTTTATCGATTAAACGTATACGCTGCCTGTCTCACTCTGTAAAGCGACTGTGTGGCTTGCAATTTTTTTAAATTATTATTTTAATTCCATTTATATCCCGCCCTTCTCCGAAGACTCAGGGCGGCTTACAAACCTAGCAGTAGCCTTCATTCTATGTATATGCCTGCTTATTAGGGCTTTTTTTTATTAAAGAGTTTTACAAAAAGAAAATTTTACAATATATCCCCAAATCCCTCTCACCCCAAACCCCCCCACTTCCCCCCCCCCACTTCCCAGAGCTAAACACAGGATTATAGTTACAATAATCATATTCTAAATAAAAATTATGCATAATATACAATTAACCAAATTCATAATGCGCTTTAACTCTCTTTTAACATAACTACAAACAACATACCAATAACAATATCCCACTAAAATCTACTCATAAGCTAAATGATACTTTTTAGTCCCATATTTGTTTTGAATATAATTTATCCATCTCCTCCAAACTGAAATATATCTTTCCTGTGAATGATCCTTTAGATAAGCAGAAATCTTAGACATTTCTGCAAGATTCGAAACTTTAAACACCCATTCTTCTACAGTGGGCAAACTATCCTTCTTCCAATATTGTCCCACCAGTAACCTTGCTGCTGTTATCATGTTCAACAAGTTAGTTTCTTTAACATCACAATCTACAACAATGCCCAATAAAAACAATTGCGGGGAATTATTAGGGCTTTTTCACACACACCCCAAGCAGCATTATTACAAAGTCAGCTTAATTGCCCCCAACAATCTGGGTCCTCATTTTACCTACCTGGGAAGGATGGAAGGCTGAGTCAACCTTGAGCCTGGTGGGACTCGAACCTGCACTAATTGCAGGCAGCTGGTGTTACTTAAGGAGGCATTAGCCCACTGCTCCACCAAGGCTCGGTAAATGGTAAATAATAATAAATAATTAAATAAATAATAAATAATAAATAAATAATAATTATTTAATTTATTATAAATAAATAATTCAAATATTAGCAAGATCAGGTAACAAACCTAACCAACGTTTATTAAATCCTCCATCAGTACTTGGGGCAAAAATTAAAAATAAAAATGGGTGAGCAGCTTTTCCATATTTCTCGGAGAAATTCTCATCCAGTTTTGCTAGGACAAGACACTTTCAGAAGAAGAGGCTTAGCACCAATACTTAGCAACAGAACGGATAAACTCTTGGTGGCTTTCCTAGGGGTTGATGGACAGAGTGGGAAGCCAGGGTGCTAACAGACTGCAGGTTGTCCTCGACTTACGATCACAACTGAGGACTACATTTTTGTGGTTAAGCGAGTTTTGCCCCATTTTATGACTTTTTCTTGCCACAGTTAAGTGCGTTACTGCAGTTGGTAAGTTGGTAAGCCGGTTGTTAAGTAAGTCCGGCTTCCCCTTCGGCTTTGCTCGTCAGAAGATCGCAAAAGGGGATCGCGCGATCCCGGGACACAGCAAAGGGCATAGATACGGAACCCGTTGCCAAACATCTGAATTTTGATCACATAATCGTGGGGATGCTTGCAAAGGTCGTCACTGTGAAAAAAAGGTCGTAAGTCCCATTTTCCAGTGCTGTTGTAATTTTGAATGTTCATTAAGCGAACTGTTGTAAGTTGAGGACTACCTATACCGGTTGGAGGATTGGGTAATGAAAGACACCATTCTTCAGATCCCTGACCAGATGCTCATCAGTGTCTGAGGCAATAAGACCAGCTTCCACTCCTGAGAAGTTCATATTCTTTCAAGTCCCTTTCTTCTCCCACTTCATCCTAAGAACAGTTAAAATAATGTTAAAAATGAATTCAGATCCATATTTCCAAACCTGTTCAAAAGGATGTGCTTTAGGAGTCTTTTTTTTTTTAAGAGCAAGATTTGAGATTCCTATCATAACTCTATGCAAGCGTACTCGGAAACGAGAACTCTTGGGTTCCTGAAGATCCCAGTCTAGCTTTAGGTCAGGGGTGTCAAACTCAATTTCATTGAGGGCTGCATCAGCATTGCCGTTGCCTTCAGGGGGCCGGGTGGGTGTGGCCTACTGGGTGGGCGTGGCTAAAGTGCGTATGGCCTACTGGGTGGGCACGGCCAGCTCTACATCGTTCGCATCAAGGGTGCCTACGGGGGCCTGGGCAGGAGTGGGACAGACCTGAGGGTCTCTGGCAGAAGGAGGGTTTCAGGGCTAGGGCCAAGGCAGTGGGGGCCGTTCCCTCACTGTTTCCAGGATGGCTTCGCGGCCGCATGAAACCACTTCGCGGGCCGGATCCGGCCCCCCGGGCCTTGTGTTTGACATGTCTGCTTTAGGTGAATCAAATAGTTCTTGAATATCTTTTCCTAGGGTTTCCCTGTTAAATGCTGCTGCTGAATAATCCTTCAGTGCTGTCTTAAAATTTCAGCATTGTAAATACCTTCTGCACTTTGATGAAATGGAATAAAAAGACCTCTGGTTAATCTTGGGCTTCCTTTTATTCCCTGCACTCAGTTCTGTACCATTAAAGGAGAAAATAACAATAACAATAATAAAAATAAAAAAAACAATAATAATAATAAAGTTGGAAGGGACCTTGGAGGCCATCTAGTCCAGCCCCCTGCTCAGGCAGGAAACCCTATACCATTTCAGACAAATGGCTGTCCAGTCTCCTCTTTAAAAACTTCCAGTGTTGGAGCATTCACCACTTCTGGAGGCAGGTTGTTCCACTGGTTAATTGTTCTAACTGTCAGGAAATTTCTCCTTAGTTCTAGGTTGCTTTTCTCCTTGACTAGTTTCCATCCGTTGCTTCTTGTCCTGCCTTCAGGCGCTTTGGAGAATAGCTTGACTCCCTCTTCTTTGTGGCAGCCCCTGAGATATTGGAAGACTGCTATCACGTTTGTGGCTCAGGGTTGACACGAGGGGTCCTTGATACTCTCTTGTTGCTTTTCTTGCAGACATTTCAATACCCAGCTGGGGAACATCATCATTGCTACTGGAATATAAAAGCGCAAAACCCCTTCTCCCTCCTAGCACTGATGATGTTACCTAGCCGGGCCATGAGATGTCTGCAAGAAAGCAGCCAAGCTCGTGAGGTCCACCCAGGGATTCCCCTCACCCAATTTTGCGTTACACGAAAGGACTTTCCGTTCTTTTGTTCTCTGTTCTGGCTTCTGTCGGCAGCTCTTCATGTGTCTGGTGTGGATTCTGCTTCAAGTTGTTGTGATGACGATGTACTATGACATCCAGCCACCCACTCAGACGGCCAGGACGGCATCAGCGGCGCAGCGGGAGGCCTTGGAAGAGGAGAAGAAGCCCCTGATACGACATGAGGGTGGCCGCGAAGAGGCCACGGGAGGGACCTGCTATGGCAGCACCCCTGTGGGACCTCCACTACCTTCCCTTGGCGACGAATGTCGGTATGTGCCCAATGGACACTTGGCAGATGAAGAATCCGCTGAGGAAGACAAGAATCCCTCCCATCAATTTAGCTCGGTGAAAGGTGAGGTGACCTTCGCTTGTGGCAGGAGCAGGTGATGTCGTCGTGGCCCTGGCTGCGGCCAGCGTGTGGTCCCTTTTTAGAACATAGGACACAGGATGATGGTTGGAAGGGATCTTGGAGGTCTTCCAGTCCAGCCCCTTGCTCAATCAGGAGAGCCCATATCTAAACAAATGGTTGTCCAACCTCTTCTTAGAAACCTCCCGCGACGGAGCACCCACAACTTCTGAAGGCAAGCCGTTCCACTGGCTAATTTTTTCTCGCTTTCAGGAAAATTTCTACTTAGTTCTAGCATGTGTCTCTCCTTGGTAAGTTTCCATCTGTTGCTTCTTGTCCTGCCTTGGGAGTCTTTGGAGAATAGGTTGGCCTCTCTCTTCTTTGTGATAGACCCTGAAGTACTGGAAGATGGCTACCTTGTCACCCCTACAAAAGAAATACCTAGTTCCTTCAATCGTTCCTCATGTGGTTTAGCTTCCGGTCCTATAATCAACTTTGTAGCTCTTCTCTGCACCCTTTTTTTTGGTGACCTACAGAGTAGGAGTAAGGGGAACTTTTGATCTGTTTTTGTTTTGAGATGTTTAAAAGGTAAAATGGATGCATCCGCCTTGAAGAGGTGAAACACACCTATTCTAGAAAGTTTTCTGAAAATTTCCTTTACAACTGGGCTAAATAGTCTTAATTTTGATGGTAAGGGATAAGGCACCCATATTACTCCTTAAATTAAACCACTAACCCACCAGAAAGGGCATCCATTTTGGACCTGTGCATTTCCTGTGTCATTTGCGTTATCTCTAGCCATACTGTTTCCTTGTAAATGCCTCTGTAGGGCATAACCACCCGACTCCTATTATCCTCTACAAAGGC
Organism: Vipera ursinii; assembly: GCF_947247035.1. Lineage (NCBI taxonomy): Eukaryota > Metazoa > Chordata > Lepidosauria > Squamata > Viperidae > Vipera > Vipera ursinii. Next base: position 7,202,029 of record NC_139518.1, read on the forward strand.
ACATGTCCAAGAATTAAGGAGACCCCAAATTTGCTTTGTCTCCGTCTTAAATACAGAATAATTCTAACGCTTCACATCCCACACAAAAAAAATACTTTCAAATCTCCAGGTGGGGTTAGGGTTAGCTTTTGTGACAGTGTTCTGTACCAGCCTGCTACCTGCCCTGCAGAAAAGGCAGGGACAACCCCTTTTACAAGAAGGCAAGAGGCTGGAATTAAGCCTGCCAAATTTATTAACATAAAAACACAGAGCAAAGAGAGCAAACACGAACCATGAAACAGGAGCTTTTCAAGCGGTTGCCTTCAGCAAACCAGCCCTCCCACGCATTCCCCTTTTATACAGTTCAGGGCGTGGCTTCTCTCTGCCTCCTTCCGAGGTGCCCCATTGCCTTCCTCTCTTTACTCCTGATTGACTGCCTCCTGCGTCGGGCGTCCTTGAACAGGGCCAGCTGTGGGTCATCTTCATCCACGCTGTCAGGCTCACACAGCTGGGTCTCCGTCGTGACCAGGTGGGAGGGGCCTGGCTGAGGGCTCTGCGGAGCCTCAAGGCCATCATCAGCAAGCTCTTCAACACCCCCCTCCTCCTCCTCTGAGTCGTCCGACCCAACTGCCGAACCCACAGGCTGACCCTGAATCACAACAGACAGAGATTGATTCATATGAATAGACTGATCTGGTTACTGAATGTTTTGCCAAGTGTCAGCGCAGTGATCAGACGGATCCGGAGATAATGAACACTCCAGGAAATAAAAGGGATTTTAAGCTTTGGTATTGGTTCAAGCAAACAGGGTTAAAAAGCATAACATGAAAAGCATACACCAGCAAGTGAGATGATGCTCAAATGTCTTATAGGCTGCCAGGAGCTCTTTAATAAGGACAGCAGAGATATCCCCGAGCGAGCAATTTCTGCAGTAATTAGTGCTAGGTTACATTCAGAAGCTCCCAACTAATAACAACACACACACACACACACACACACACACACACACACACTTACTGAAACTGGGCACCATGACTTCATGGTCTTGCTACAGCCAGGACACTGCACGGCCTGACTTTGGTGGCTGTTATAGGACTCTTGAGATGGGAAAGGCTGAGATTTTCACAGTGAGAAAAAATAGGAAACTATGTGAAGTTATTTCTCTTCCTTCTCCTTTGCTCGGTAAGCAAGAGTGAAAAACAAGCAGGCTGGCTCAGAATGAGCTCTACACGTCTAGAGTTTCCTTATTACGAATAATTTTCATAATTTCACAATGTCCTTATTATCCTCTTGCAATAACAGGGGTCTTCCACGTTGCCGCTACACTGATTTCTGTAATTCTCTATTTTTCTGTTAATATATTGAACCAGATAAGTTAGCTTCAGTACAACACAACAACATAAACGAGACAGCTAACCAAGATTAAAAATACAAGTAGCTTAGTACGTAAAGCAATTTAATTACTGGAAGTCGGTGCAAATGTGGAAGAACGTTTTGGCTGCCGTAGACCAACACGGCTTTCCTCCTACAATGACTTCAGTTACCGAATTAACTTATTTGGCATCCACGTAATAGATTGAACCATAAGCTAGCCAGAGAAGCAGGGTTTGCACATTGCACTAAGCTTTAGAACTCCCTAACTAAGTTCACCCAGGGCAGGGGTAGGCAACCTTGGATCTTTTATGACTCCTGGACTCCAACTCCCAGAATTCCTGAGCCAGCATGGCTCAGCTTGGAAACCTCTCCCTTTTCCCTCAGCATGGCTGGCTCAGGAATTCTGGGAGTTGAAGTCCATGAGTCATAAAGTGGCCTAGGCCAGGGGTAGGCAACCTTGGCTCTTTTATGACTCCTGGACTCCAACTCCCAGAATTCCTGAGCCAGCATGGCTCAGCTTGGAAACCTCTCCCTTTTCCCTCAGCATGGCTGGCTCAGGAATTCTGGGAGTTGAAGTCCATGAGTCATAAAGTGGCCTAGGCCAGGGGTAGGCAACCTTGGCTCTTTTATGACTTGTGGACTCCAACTCCCAGAATTCCTGAGCCAGCATGGCTCAGCTTGGAAACCTCTCCCTTTCCCCTCAGCATGGCCAGCTCAGGAATTCTGGGAGTTGAAGTCCATGAGTCATAAAAGAGCCAAGGTTGCTCTTTTACCCCTGACCCGGGGTCTGTTGTTAGCCTGATTCAGAGGGTTGTGTGTATCCAACCAGAAAGAGAACCTTGAACTTTCCCAAGTAGAGCTGTCCAAAAAAAAACACCCAGAGGGACAGCTTTATGATTAACCCTTCATTTCTTCCCTCCCCCCCCGGCCCCCCAGAGTAAAAAGGGCCTCCTCAGCCTCAAGGAGGCTTTCCCAGATTTGATGGTGGTTGTCTTTTCATTTCAGAATACTTGCGGGAGGAAGTGGTGGTTCTCCTCACCGCCCAGTTCATTACCCTCTTCAACCAAACGGCGTTGGAGGTAGGTCTGCTTGTGCGTTGACCCTGGGCTCATTTCCTAGATCTAAAGCAGAAAGTGAAAGACTTGAGCTTTTCTGCGTTGTCCTTTTTTCCGGTTTCCATTGCCACATTCTGGAAGCAAGACTGTGGATGGTTAGTGCCGGCTCCTCTTGCTTACATCTGGAGGGTCCAGGCAAGAGAATGTGACAAAAAAGGGGATTATCTTCAAGGATGAAGGGAGGGCAAGTTAGGGGGAGCTGGCTTCACCCAACACACTAGGGCAGGGGTAGGCAACCTTGGCTCTTTTATGATGCGTGGACTTCAACTCCCAGAATTCCTGTACTGGCTGAGGAATTCTGGGAGTTGAAGTCCACGAGTCATAAAAGAGCCAAGGTTGCCTACCCCTGAGCTAGGTGGATTAAAGTGTGGTTTTTGTCTTCACAGAACAGGTGTTTAATCATCCCCTGCACTGAGCAGAGAGTTGGAACTAGATCAGTGCATTTCAAGCTTGGCAACTGTTCGGATGAGGAATTCTGGGGGTTGAAGTCCACCCATGTTCTGAAGTTGCCAAGTTTGAAAAACGTTGGACTGGATGAGCCAGAACAAGGGTGTCCAACCTTGGTGATTTTAAGACTTGTGGATTTCAACTCGCAGAATTCTGGGAGTTGAAGTCCACAAATTATGAAATTTGCCAAGGTTGGACACCCCCGATCTAGAACCTCCTGGATAATCTTTACACTTTATTGCTTCTCTTTGTTTCTGCACAACTGCAACCCTGTGAGGGGCTTAGATTGGGGCGTCTAGGCCAGGATCACCCAGCCCAGTCTAACTTAGTGTGAGGGCCCAGTTCAACCCAACCTTAAGACATTAGCTACTTTTCACAACACACTAAACACCCAAAACTATCCAGTTCCATTTCAGCTTAGCTGGTCGTGTGAACCCAGGGAATTTCTCCCTTTCATGCTTCAAAGCCGCTCCCAACTTTCATTGACCAACTTTTCAAAAGACACAAACTCATGGATAAAGGGTGGGGACTTCTTTTAAAAATAAAATCACAGTGGTGGTTGCGACTGTGTGGTCAAAGCCGCCTCATTTTGACAGCCGTTGTGGCGCAGTGGTTATAGAATGCAGTACTGCAGGCTACTTCTGCTGACTGCCGCCTTTCTGCAGGTCGGCAGTTTGAGTCTCAACTGGCTCAAGGTCGACTCAGCCTTCCATCCTTCCAAAGTTGGTAAAATGAGGACCCAGATTTTTTGGGGGCAAATATACCAATTCTGTAAACGCTGAGGGAGGGCTATAAAGAACCGTGAATCGTTATATAACCTAAGTGTTATTGCTTTTGCTGTTTTTGTGGGGCATCGTACGTATCAACCAATATACATTAGGGAGGTCCAGTCTTTGAAGACGTGTGGACTTCAACTCCAGAGTTCCCCAGCCAGCAAGGGCAGCCCTGACATAGCCCACCAGACCCAAGTTCCTTCATCCTCGTTTGAAGACTCAGAAGTTGAAAGGTTCAGGATCGAAACCCGGAGTTTAGTGTATTGAAAGTTGCTGCTCATAGTGTTTGCAGGTCATTCTAAGCATAGGTAAACCACCTGGAACTTGTATTGATTTTCCTCCGCAGGACTATGGTGACTCCAATTAACACAGAAGTATTTGAACTTTGGAGAACTGGAGAACAGCATCATGTATTTCCTGTGTGGTGTGGAGGTAAGGGTGAAAAGGGGGGACACCGTAACTGAGCAGACTGTGTGTTACAGGAGATTTTGCTCGCCGTTCCACTTTAATAAGGTAGAGCGTCAGCCCTGAACAGGTAAAGGAGGTAGGAATCATGACCGGACGAGCTAATTCTACTTCATTGCAAAGCTACGTTTATAGGGCCTTGCAAATATGAAAGTACAATTCTCTTTCTCTTTCTCCCTCCCTCCCTCTCCCTCCCTCTCCTCCCCCCCCATACACACATCTCTTTTTACAGCCCAAGAAATTAGGCAGGGTCTCTTCTGACCCTCTCGGCCTGCCCATTACAGGCAGTGGTGGTGATGGCACAGTGGTTAGAATGCAATACTGCAGGCTTAACTGCCCCACTGCCAGCAGTTTGATCCTGAACAGCACAAGGTTAACTCAACCTTCCAACCTTCCGAGGTCGGTAAAATGAGGACCCGGATTGTTGGGGGTCAAATATGCTGACTCTGTAAACCGCTTAGAGAGGGCTGTAAAGCGCTGTGAAGCGGTATACAAGGTCTAAGTGCTGTTGCTAGTCCTCGATTGACAGCCATTCATTCAGTGACTCTTCGAAGTTTACAATGGCACGGAAAAAAGTGACTTACGACCGTTTTGAACACTTACGACCGTGGCAGCATCTCTGTGGTCAGGTAATCAAAATTTGGGGGGCTTGGCAGCTGACTCATATTTATGATGGTTGCAGTGTCCCGGGAGTCATGTGATCATCACCTTTGCAACCTTCTGACAAGCAAAGTCAGTGGGGAAAAGCCAGATTCACTTTACAGTCATGTTACTAACTTAACAACTGTGGTGATTCACTTAACAACTGTGACAGGAAAGTTTGCCAAATGGGGGCAAAACCCACTTAACAAATAGTTCACTGAAGAGGAACCGAAGAAGCTTCTTGGATGAGAAGCGAAACATCTTCAAGGAAAAACAAAGAAAGTCTAGTTGCCTTTTGAAAAAGCACCTTTGGGACAACCATGATCTGGATAACTGAGAATAGAATAGAATTAGAATAGAGTAGAATAGAATAGAATTACGGGATAGAAGAATAGAATAGAATTAGAATTAGAATTAGAATTAGAATTAGAATAGAATAGAATAGAATAGAATAGAATAGAATAGAATAGAATAGAATAGAATAGAATAGAATAGAATAGAATAGAATTATGGGATAGAAGAATAGAATAAAATAGAATAGAATAGAATTACAGAATAGAAAAATAGAATTAGAATTAGAATAGAATAGAATTATGTGATAGAAGAATAGAATAGAATAGAATTCAATTGAATTACGGGATAGATGAGTAGAATTAGAATAGAACAGAACAGAATAGAATAGAGTAGAATTATGGGATAGAAGAATAGAATAGAATTGAATTGAATTGAATTACGGGATGTAATGGAATGGAATAGAATAGAATAGAATAGAATAGAATTACAGAATAGAATAGAATAGAGCTGGAAGGGACCTTGGAGGTCTTCTAGTCCAGCCCCCTGCACGAGCAGGAGAACCTACGCCGTCTCAGACAGGTGATTGTCTAGTCTCTTCTTAAAAATCTCCAGTGATGGAGCACCCACGATTTCTGAGGCAAGCTGGTTGATTTCTCCTAAATTCCAGGTTGTTTCTCTCTGATCAGTTTCCAGAATCTCCATAGACACTTAACAACCATGTTACTAATTTGACAATGGCACTCATTCACTTAATAATTCTGGCAAGAATGGCTATAAAATGGAGCAAAACTCACTGAACCACCGTCTTGCTTAGCAAGAGAAAGGTTGGGCTAAATTGTGGTGATAAGTCAAGGACAACCTGTATCCACCTTTGAGCTATGCTGCCTCTTCTCTGACTGTGTGCTTGGCGATGTCTCTCTGCCCATTCTCCCACGGTCTTTCCCCCACGTGCCATTACGTGCAGACGGGGGCCAAGTCCCCATTGCCAGGTCTTCCAGTGAACCTCTTCCACACCAAACCAAAGCAATGCACCCTCCTTCCCTTTTACCTCTCCCTCTCAAAAGAGTTACCTCTAGGCGAGATGGGCGGCAAACAAGTCTAATAAATAAAATCTGATTTTGGCTGTCGATAAGACAGCAGGCACTAGGGGCTGAAAATGATTTGGGAGAGAGATTTTTAATAATATGGTTAATGCGTGATGCTAATTTTGCTCTGCTCTGCCTCTGGTAAATAGGTTTGGCAGGTTTTTAAATCAGATAGGAACCTGGCAACCCTTTTGAGAAAGTGGGGATATGAGTTTGTAGTATAAATAACAATAGGAACCTGTTTTAGGATCTCTCTCTCTCTCTCTCTCTCTCTCTCTCTCTCTCTCTCTCTCTCTCTCTCCCTCTCTCTCTCTCTCCTTCCCTTCCCTTCCCTTCCCTTCCTCCAGTTCATGTTTCTGTGGTCAAAATGAAGGCCTTGGCCACCAATTAAATTTCAGTGTCCATCTCATGATTTGGGCTGTATCCAGACAATACAATTAAGCTGTTTACTGGATTAATCTAAATTTTATGAGTCTCCTTAATCCATTTCCACATAAACTGAATGGAGGGGGGGGGAGATGGTTTCAAAATTTGATGAATAAAATAAATTAACCTAGTGGGATGGGTTTGCATGACAAGCTGCGTCATGCACACAAAAACCCCACCGTCGTAACTAAAGTTCTTCGGTAAGTGGACAAGGGGAGCCATTCAGAGGCAGACGCCTCCTTTGAATGCAGAAAGATTCTGGAGTAATTCCTGATCTCTTTGATTGACAGTGAGATTCAAGGTACTGGTAATGGTGTTCAAGGCCCTACATGGCATGGGTCCGGAGTACCTCAGGGATCACCTGCTGCCGGCATCAACTTCCCTCCGCCCTGTGCGTTCCCACAGAGAGGGCCTCCTCAGGGTGCCATGGGTCAGAGAATGTCGTCTGGTGGCCCCCAGGGGGAGGGCCTTCTCTGTGGGCGCCCCGGAGCTATGGAATCGGTTGCCGGTCAAGCTCCGGATGGCGCCCGACCTTCGCTCCTTCCGATGCGATCTGAAGACTCACTTGTTCGATCAAGCCGGCCTGGCCTGATGGGGGATGGGTTGGGATTTTATTGTTGTTTTTAATATATTTATTTATTGTTTTAGCTTGGGCATTGTGTTTAATTCTTTTTAACTTTTGTATCTTGGTATTTTTATATGTTTGCCCTGTTCACCGCCCTTAGTCCTTCGGGAGAAGGGCGGTATACAAATAAAATTATTATTATTATTATTATTATTATTATTATTATTATTATTATTATTATTATTATTATTATTATTATTATTATTATTAACCTGGAAGCAGGCTATGAGAGTCACTGCACACACAGGCTCCGATTACACTGTCCGTGTACTGCCTCTTTTTTTTCTTCAGGTCATCGCTGGTTTCTTCCTGGTGCGCTTTCTCAGCGTCCGGCTATCAGATCGGTTCATCTTGCTCATGGGTCTGGTCATCTGCAATGTAGCCTGTGTCTGGTGCCTGCTGTTCCTGGCATACCCCCGAGGTAATGATGGTGGGCTGCCGGAGAAATGCGTGAAGGTTTCTTCTCTCCATCTTCCTGGCCTCTTGATGTCCTGGAGGCATAAGAGATCTAGTAGAAGAGAATATCTGTAGCTCAGGGTTGAACCATGGGGTTCTTGGTGCTGACTGGACTTGGTTGTTTTCTTGCGGACGTTTCATTACCCAGCTAGGTGACATCATCAGTGCTAGCAACCAAAGGTCTGTGGAGATTCTTAGTCATCCAGATCATGATTGCCCCAAAGGTGCTTTTTTTCAAAAGTCCACATTCTGGACAGAGAGGATCCGAGTAGATAATTCCTCAATTGTTTCTGTTTGTGTACCTCAAGAGAACGTTTCCCTCTTTATAGCAGCTGTGTCCCATGAAACCCGCTGGCTAATTATTTACCAGTTCATGTTTTACAGTCTCCTCAACGGGAGCAGCTCTTATAAAAATTCCTTGTCCTGCAAAAGAGAAATTCTGCAGGTAGTGCAAACCAGATGACGGTCAGATGTTGCTGGCTCAAAAAAAGGGGCCTTGAATATTGTCATGTCTGCACAGCTAGTTCTCAATTCATTCAGTGACCGTTTGAAGTTAACAGCAGCACCGAAAAAGGGACTTAACGATCGTTTTTTTCACACTTACAGCCATTCAGCATCCCCACCAGTCATGTGATGAGAATTCAGACGCTGAATTGGCCACTGACTCACCTTTAAGACAGTTGCCTGGGTCTTGTGATCCCCTTTTGCGACCTTCCGACAAGCAAAGTCAATGCAGTGATTCACTTTTAACAACTGTGGCAAGGAAGGTCCTCAAACGTCACTTCACAGCTGTCTCGCTCCGCCACAGAAATGTTGGGCTCAATTGAGGGACTGTTGGCCGTAGGTTGAGGACTGCCTGTAATCCCCTCCTAGCCCAAATCGGCATTGATTAGAAGGTTTTTCTTAGCAGTTTTTTTTCCCTTTCTGTATCTTGGCATGGATCGTGATGAGGAGCGGTAGCGCATTTTGACCCACCAAAGAGCGCAGTTGAAGGTGTCACGTTGAAGGTGTCCGGTTGAAGAAGCTGGCTTTGGGCGAGGTGTAATTTGGTATGCTCCGCTGTGAACTTTCTCCTTACCTTGTTTTGCATATGTCTCCCTCCCCCCCCCCCGCACGCAAGGTACCTTTGCTGTCCTCCTCGCGGAGCTGGTCGTGGGGGTCTTCCTGCAAGTCTTGGGCCTGCCCTTCGTCGCTGTCTCCCAGGTGTCCCTCTTCTCTAAAGTCACAGCAGAGAGAACACAAGGTAAGCCCGACCCGTTCCTAATTCCAACCTTCTCCAATCTCCTTTTCCTCCGGAAAGTGTCTGCACGGCTACTCCACAACCCGGCTGTAGATTTGGATAAGCTGCTTTGGAGGTGTTTTCTTTATACCGCACCACGTTAGAAGACAACAGTCTCTCTCTTGGCTATGCACAAGGATGCTGAATGATAAGGCCAGGGCTCTTCAAACTGGGCCCTTTTATGACTAGTGGACTTCAACTCCCAGAATTCCTCAGCCAGGCACGCTGGCTGAGGAATTCTGGGAGTTGAAGTCCAGAAGTCATAAAAGGGCCAAGTTTGAAGACCCCTGGACAAGGCCCTCTCCATTCATCCCCAGGACTATGCCCAGCCCATCACAAGACTGAAATCCCGTAGGCCAGCATTGAAAACAGTTATTCACTTAACCTATAGCCAGTTTAATCCTCAGAATGCCTGGACAGAGCAATAGCCCAAGGTTTAGCTTCTTGTGGCTTGACCATTAGGGATCCTTCTACCAGACCATCTGGTTGCTCTGTCTGGTCGAAACTGAACAGAATTAGGTGTGACATCGGAAGTAGCGGCTCTGCCCTCTATCGGCAGGGATGGAAAGAGTCCCCTTGTTGTGATTGTGGTGCTGATACGCCAACCATTAAAGGTATTGCGCAAGATTGCCCCACGACTTGCATTCTCTGGTTCCCGGGAAGATCTGCAGGAAGCAGCACCAAGGGCGATCTCCTGAATAGCTGATTGGGATATCCAGTGACTCGGACTTACAACAGTTCATTTAGTGACCTTCAGTGAGGACAATTAACCAGTGGAACAGCTTTCCTTCAGACATCGTGGGCGCTCCATCACTGGAGGTTTTTAACAAGAGACTGGACAGTCACTTGTCTGAAATGGTATAGGTTCTCCTGCTTGAGGATGGGGCTGGACTAGAAGACCTCCAAGGTTCCTCCCAGCTCTATTCTTATTCTTGTTCTGTTCTGTTCTGTTCTGTTCTGATAAGGTGTGTGAATTCAGGCAATTCCATTTCTTTATGGTTCATTATATTATGTGAGCGTAGAAAATGGGATTATATTGTCCAGCCATCTCCAGTCTACTGTGCAAACTCAGGTACTGGAGATGCATATTTAGATCTCTTGAGATTATTGCTGAAAGTTTTGTTTTGTTTTTAATTATTTATTTATTTATTTATTTATTTATTTATTTATTTATTTATTTATTTATTTATTTATTTGATTTATATACCGCCCTACTCCTAGAGGACTCAGGGTGGTGTACAGGGCAATAAAATAAGAATACATTAGATAAATAATTTTAAAACCCAAATCCATCAGGCCAGGCCGGCTTGTTTGAATAGATAAGTTTTTAGATCACGCCGGAAGGAGCGAAGGTCGGGGGCCATCCGGAGTTCAGCCGGTAAGCGGTTCCAAAGGATTGGAGCACCCACCGAGAATGCTCTCCCCCTGGGGGTCACCAGCCGACATTCTCTGACCGGTGGTACCCTGAGGAGGCCCTCTCTGTGGGAACGTATAGGACGGAGGGACGATGACGCCGGCAGTAGGTGCTCCCGTAGGTAATCCGGACCCATGCCATGTAGGGCTTTGTATGTCATTACCAGCACCTTGAATTATGCAGCCTTATATTTTTTTCATATTATCTTTTGAAATAATTCTGGTTTTTTTTTACCCCTACTGATTCCCATTCTGTCTGACAATTCAAAATTGTGAGTGAAATCTCTTGGGGGTGAGGGATGATGTTCAGACTTGCAGTGCAGTGTGTTTGTGTGTTTTCACACCTGTCTTTCAGGGTGTCATATTCTTTATCCAGTGGTGTGCAATTCCCATGCTTTTATTTCCTCCCAAGGAAAGATCTTGGAAAGGAACTTTTTCTGTGGGGTTCTTGATGAGGGGAGAAAAAAATCAGGCAGATCAATTCGCTATCCCTACCAAGAGACGCTCAGATAAAACAGGGTAACAGAATAACAGAGTTGGAAGGGACCTTGGAGGTCTTCTAGTCCAACCCCCTGCTCAAGCAGGAGATCCTACACCATTCTGGACAAATGGTTGTCTAATCTCTTCTTAAAAGCCTCCTGTGATGGAGCACCCACAACTTCTGGGAAGGAAGCTGATCCACCGGTTATTTGTTCTAATTGTCAGGAAATTTCTCCTTAGTTCTAGGTTGCTTCTCTCCTTGATTAGTTTCCATCCGTTGCTTCTCATCCTGCCCTCAGGTGCTTTGGAGAACAGGTTGACACCCACCCACCCCCTTCTTTGTGGAAGACCCTGAAATCTTGGAAGACGGCATCCCCTTGGTCATGCGATTTACAGTCGGATACAACTGGTTCAAATTTATGACGTTTGCAGCATCCCGGGGGTCATGTAATTAATTACCTTTTGCAGCCTTCTGACAAGCAAAGGCCAGATTCACCTAAGAACAGTCTTAGCAACATAACAGCTGGAGCGATTCACTTAAGCACTGTGGCAAGAAAGGTCGTAAAATGGGGCAAAATTCGCGTAACAACCCTCTTGCTTAGCAACAAGAATTGTGATGGTAAGTTTGAGGAGTTCCCTGTACAGCAGGATTTATTTCTCTCTCGTTGTTTTTTTCTCTCTTCTTCTTTGGCAGGCTTCAGCCACGGGCTCCGTCGCTCCGTCGGGGGAATTGCCACCATCCTTGGGCCTTTGTGGGCCGGGGGATTGACGGATAATCTGTACATCATGCTTGGAGTGATGATGGGGCTGCTCAGCCTACTGATGGTGAGTGTCCGAAGGCCCACATTCTCTTTCTCCAGGCGTAACGTCCTGCGTTGAAGTATAATTCTGAGACCCCGGATTTCTCTGTTCTGTAAGCTTCTCTGTTCTGAGAAGAGAATGTTCCTGGGTTTCCCCAGCTGTGAGAAGCAGCTGTGTGTGTGTGGGGGGGGAAGTATAGAAAAGTAAAATTTGAGAAGTACCGGAGGCAGTAAAAAAAGTAGAGGTTTGAAGCGGATACTCTGTTGCACCAAAGGAAGTTGGAAGTCAATGCCCTTTTTATTTCCTGACCGATTTTCACAGTTAACAACCATCGCAGCATCCCTCAGGGTCATGTGATCCAAATTCAGATGCTCGGCAACTGACTCATATTTATGATGGTGGAAACTTTTATTAGGGGTCAGTGACAGTAGGGAAGTCAAGGTGAGACCTGGGGAAAATCCCAGCGCAAACGGTACAGTTAAGCAAGCAATATTCCTCCTCCCACCGCAGTCATAATGTCCATTTGAAATCCAGCCAATCCACAGGTGGTCCGAAGAGCGTTGGCGGGCATTTCAAGGTCTTCTCCACTTTCATTTCATCTCCCTGATAAAGGGAGACGCATTCCTTTCTCAAGGGAATAGACCCAGGGAGAAGAGAGAGTAGAAAGCAAAAGTTGTCCCAAGCTAATTGAAAGTCCCCATCTCCCCTCCCCCAGCAGATTGGCAGGCCCCAAAAGTAGAGTATGTATGCAAGGAAAAGAAAAAGGGTTTGGGGACCTGACATGCAGCCTAGGCCAGGGGTAGGCAACCTTGGCCCTTTTATGACTCCTGGACTTCAACTCCCAGAATTCCTGAGCCAGCACGGCTCAGCTGGGAAACCTCTCCCTTTCCCCTCAGCGTGGCTGGCTCAGGAATTCTGGGAGTTGAAGTCCACAAGTCATAAAGCGGCCTAGGCCTAGGGCAGGGGTAGGCAACCTTGGCCCTTTTATGACTCCTGGACTTCAACTCCCAGAATTCCTGAGCCAGCACGGCTCAGCTGGGAAACCTCTCCCTTTCCCCTCAGCGTGGCTGGCTCAGGAATTCTGGGAGTTGAAGTCCACCAGTCATAAAAGAGCCAAGGTTGCCTACCCCTGCATTAGGCCATGTTTCTCAAATGTGGTCCCTTGAAAATGTGTGAACTTCAACTCCCAGAATTCCTCAGCCAGCATGGCTCAGCTTGGAAACCTCTGCCTTTCCCCTCAGCATGGCTGGCTCAGGAATTCTGGGAGTTGAAGTCCACAAGTCATAAAGCGGCCTAGGCCTAGGCCAGGGGTAGGCAACCTTGGCCCTTTTATGACTCCTGGACTTCAACTCCCAGAATTCCTGAGCCAGCACGGCTCAGCTGGGAAACCTCTCCCTTTCCCCTCAGCGTGGCTGGCTCAGGAATTCTGGGAGTTGAAGTCCACCAGTCATAAAAGAGCCAAGGTTGCCTACCCCTGCATTAGGCCATGTTTCTCAAATGTGGTCCCTTGAAAATGTGTGAACTTCAACTCCCAGAATTCCTCAGCCAGCATGGCTCAGCTTGGAAACCTCTGCCTTTCCCCTCAGCATGGCTGGCTCAGGAATTCTGGGAGTTGAAGTCCACAAGTCATAAAGCGGCCTAGGCCTAGGCCAGGGGTAGGCAACCTTGGCTCTTTTATGACTCGTGGACTTCAACTCCCAGAATTCCTGAGCCAGCCTGGCTCAGCTTGGAAACCTCTCCCTTTTCCCTCAGCATGGCTGGCTCAGGAATTCTGGGAGTTGAAGTCCACAAGTCATAAAGCGGCCTAGGCCTAGGCCAGGGGTAGGCAACCTTGGCTCTTTTATGACTCGTGGACTTCAACTCCCAGAATTCCTGAGCCAGCCTGGCTCAGCTTGGAAACCTCTCCCTTTTCCCTCAGCATGGCTGGCTCAGGAATTCTGGGAGCTGAAGTCCACCAGTCATAAAAAAAAGCCAAGGTTGCCTACCCCTGGCCTAGGCAGTAGCCATTAAGAAGCCGCTGGGTCCACGGCACCAGCGGGACACGGCAAGCATCTCAGAACGGCCCCTGCTGAGCATCCTCTGATCCCTGCTCTAATGAGAGTCAGCCGGTCCTGGACTTAACACCGATTCGTTTAGCGAGCATTTGAAGTTGCAGCGGCACTTTAAAAAGGGACTTAAAAGCGACAAGGTCTTTCCCACTTTGTGACCACTGCGGCGTCTCCACGGGTCGCAGGATCAGAAAATTGAGCCACTTGGCAATTGGGATGGACTGAGGACGGCTGCTCTCTCATGGGTCACGTGATCACCATTTGTAGCTTCCCAGCCAGCTTCTGACAAGCAGAGTCATCGGGGGGGGGGGGGAACCGGATTCCCTTAGCGACTGCTTGGTTCACTTTACAACAGTAGCGATTTGCTGAACAGCGGTGGGAGGAAAAAGGCCGTAAAGTGGAGCACAATGTTTTTAACAGCTGACTCGCTTAGCAACAGAACTGTTACTTTTAGGTGGCCCTCGACGTACGAACACAGTTGAGCTCAATTGTGGTTGTTAAGTCGAGGACCACCTATAAATAATTCCTGGAGTCAAATTCAGACCTGTTTTCCTTCCATCTTTCTACCGCCAACTCTCTCCTTTTCTGTACCTCCCTAGTGCAGAGGCCCCCAACCTTTTGGGCACCAGGGACCGGTTCCGTGGAGAGAGGTTTTCCCACGGACTGGAGAGTGCGTGGTTTTGCGTGCTGCCTGCATCCCACAGATGGGGCTTTGCTTGTTTGTGGGGACCGGTTGCTGGCATGCCACGGACCGGTACTGGTCCACGGACCGGGTATTGGGGACCCCTTTCCTAGTACGTTACCTATCTGTCTTTTCCCTGCAGATCATGGTGGGGCTGTCCTACAGATACCTGGTGGAGATCCCAAGTGAACACCCATTGCCACGATCAACCCAGGAGGAGTCCAACTCATGAGGACCTTTTTGAGGTGCCCTTGGAGGCATGGAGAAGCTCATATCACCCACCAGGTGAAGGGACTGCCAGCCAACTGGCCATGCCAGTGGAACCACTTTGCTTTTCAAATTCCAGGTCTCAGGAGCGTCAGGAGAAGCTGGTAATGGCTCTGTGTCCACCTTAGAGATGGAGGACGTTGGATGGCATTTGTTTTGGTCTCTTCTTTCCACCAGGATATTTCTCTCTCTCTTTTTTTTTTTCTTTTTTCGATATGAACCCAGCGGAACATGAAGCTTTTCTTTCTTTGGGGTGCTGTACAGCAGAGCAGAAAAGGTGTAACTGCTCCGCTGAGCGAAGATCCCTGGCAAATCTCACGTTCCATTTTGCAGAGGAGAAGAGACCAGCTCCTGGGTGAATCTGAAATCCGTCTATAAAAAAAAGAAGAAACGCTGGCCTTTAATCTTTTATTTTCTTATAATTTATTATGACTTTTGTGACAACCCATTATTTTGCTGCTGCTGCTGCTGCTGCTGCTGTTTTCACAGTTCTGACCTTGATTGTTAAACTGCAGTGGGAGGGCTGGATGTTTTATTTATTAAAGTATTTCCACCCTGTCTTTGCTTTGGGCTGAGGACTGAGCAGAACACCAAACACAGTATAATAGTATTGGAAGGGATCTCGGAGGTCTTCTAGTCTAAACCCCTACTCGAGCGGGAAACTATACCATTTCAAACAAATGGTTGTCCAATCTCTTCTTAAAAACTTAATAATAATAAAACATAATAATAATAAAACATAATAATAATAATAACAATAATAACAACAACAACAACGACGACAGATTAAATAGATGGAAAACCAAAGTTTTGCATGGACAGCATTTGAAAAACATTGAAGGAAAATGTGATAACAACTTGACATGGGCATGGCTTAAGATGGGAACCATCAAGAAAGAAACGGAAGGCTTAATACTGGCTGCTCAAGAACAAGCACTACAAACTAATGCCATGAAAGCGAAGATACAAAAATCTACTGACAATCCAAATTGCCGACTTTGCAATGACAAAGTTGAAACTGTTTCACATTTAATATGTGAGTGCAGCAAAATCGTGCAAACTGATTATAAAGCTAGACATGACTGAGTTGCTAAACTAATCCACTGGGCATTGTGTAAAAAATACAACTTGCCTGTGTCCGAAAAGTCATGGGAACATAGGGTGGAAAAAGTTGTTGAGAATGAGAGGGTGAAGATCTTGTGGGACTTCCGAATACAGACAGATCGCCATTTAGAACCCAACACGCCAGATATCGCAAAGCATACAGTTGATTGATATCGCTGTACCAGGAGATGCCTGAGTCGAAAAAGAACTGAAAAAAAATATGAAATACCGTGACCTGGCCATCGAAACTGCACAATTATGGATGAAACATGTAACAGTGATACCCATTGTCATTGGGGCACTGGGAACTATGTCCAAAAACTTTGCAAAATACATCAAGAAATTGCAGCTTCCTGCAATAACTCCAGCAAAGCTACAAAAAACTGCGCTACTCGGAACATCTTACATTTTAAGGAGATACCTGGTTGATACCTAGGATGCTGGCAGCAACCCGTGTCAGCCATTAGTGCCAGTCAATTTGAGTGTTCAGTTGACTGAGTTTCATGTTTTATGAATAAAAGTTTAATAATAATAATAATAATAATAATAATAATAATAATATAATAATAATAATAATAATAATATAATAATAATAATAATAATAATAATAATAATAATAATAATAATAATAATAATAATAATAATATAATGTTGGAAGGGACCTTGGAGGTCATCTAGTCCAACTCCCTGCTCAGGCAGGAGACCCTATACCATTTCAGACAAATGGCTGTCCAATCTCTTCTTAAAAGCTTCCAGTGTTGGAGCATTCACAGCTTCTGGAGGCAGATTGTTCCACTGATTAATTGTTCTAACTGTCAGGAAATTTCTCCTTAGTTCTAGGTTGCTTCTCTCCTTGATTAGTTTCCATCCGTTGCTTCTTGTCCTGCCTTCAGGTGCTTTGAAGAATAGCTTGACTCCCTCTTCTTTGTGGCAGCCCCTGAGATATTGGAACACTTCTATAATGTCACCCCTCGTCCTTCTCTTCATTAAACTGGACATACCCAATTCCAGCAACCGTTCCTCATATGATTTAGCCTCCAGTCCCCTGATCATCTTTGTTGCTCTTCTCTGCACTCTTTCTAGAGTCTCAACATCTTTTTTACATCGTGGTGACCCAAACTGGATGCAGTATTCCAAGTGTGGCCTTACCAAGGCATTGTAAAGTAGTATTAATACTTCACATGTTCTTGATTCTGTCCCTCTGTTAATGCAGCCTAGCACTGCGTTGGCTTTTTTGGCACCTGCAGCACACTGCTGGCTCATATCTAAGAGATTGTCCACTAGGACTCTGAGATCCCTCTCACAATTACTGGCATTAAGCCAAGTTTCATCTAGGTTTTTGTTTTTTTTTTAAAAAAAAAGTTGGTTGGGGAAAAAGACTGGAACGATAAGAATCCCACAGTTGAGACAGGTCTGGAAGGGGAATTTGTGGAGTCAGGAGACCTCTAAAGCAGGGGTCTTCAATCCCTGGTCCGTGGCATGCTAGTAACTGGTCCGCACAAGCAAGCACAAACAAGTATGCAGGCAGTACACAAAACCACACACTCTCCGGTCTGTGGAAAAACCTCTCCACGGAATTGGTCCCTGGTGCCCAAAAGGTTGGGGCTGTCTTCTCTAAAGGCTTGGTGATGGTGAAGCCTCAAGAAGAATAATCACAGTTGGTCCTTGACTTATGACCACGTAAAGGTAAAGGTAAAGGTTCCCATGCACAGTCGTTTCCAACTCTAGGGGCCGGTGCTCATCTCCGTTTCAAAGCCGAAGAGCCAGCGCTTGTCCGAGGACGTCTCCGTGGTCACGTGGCTGGCATGACTAGACGCCAAAGGTGCATGGAACGCTGTTACCTTCCCACTGTAGTGGTCCCTATTTTTCTACCTGCATTTTTACGTGCTTTCGAACTGCTAGGTTAGCAGAAGCTGGGATGAGTAACAGACGCTCCCTCTGTTACGCGGCACTCGGGATTCAACCCGCCAAACTGCCGACCTTCTGATCGACAAGCTCAGCGTCCTAACCCACTGAGCCACCGCGTCCCACAACGGACCCCCAAATTTCTGTTGCTTAGAAAGGCAGTGGTTAAGTGAGTTGCCTCTCATTTTACAACCTTTCTGCTTTGGTTGTCAAGTGAATCGCTGCTGTCGTTAATTCAATCCAGGCGGTCGTTAAGCAAGTCTGGCTTTCCCCCACTGACTTTGCTTGCCGGATGCTGGCTGGGAATAGAGGCTGTCCTCCTCCATCCACCAGTGACAACAGAAAAACAAAAGCTGCCAAAGAGTTGGATATTTGTCCAACATGGTCTTTATGACTGTGCTTACCATTCAGTTATAAGTCATAAATCGAGGACTGCCTGTATTGAGAAAATGAACCACTGGGGTGGATTGAAGCTGGCTTGGGCAAAAAATGAAGAAAAATATCTGGGTCCAAATCAGAGAGACGTCCTCTTCTGTTTGTGGGATTCCCACTTGAAGTTGTCCCTTGTTTGTCACCAGTGACTTGGCTGATATTTACCAACTACGTCAATTTGGTGGACATCTCACTCCTCCTCCTCACCCTTCCCGGCTGCTAAGTATGTTCTGGATTCCCCTAACGTTCCCTCTAGACATTCATCAGACAAATAACAGCACTGGGAAACCACGTTAGTAAGTGTGGGAAAGTTTCAGATAGGTTGGGATATCATAAAGAAAGACACACACACACACACCCCTTTCTCCAGAAATATCTCCGAAGCTTGCAAAGTAAGAAAAAGATTGTATCCATTTGTGTGTTTAACCTGACCCTTGGTAATGGTATGTGGAAATGACCTTGGGACCGGTGGGATAGGAGGCAGCTCAGACCATAGCAGGAATGGGGGTGGGACGGGCAACTCTGGAGGGACCTTCCCTACTTCTTTAGGCTGTAACAGCCATGGGAGAAATGCACTGTGGAGTTTGTGGTAACTCCCATTATCTGACTAGGTAACGTCTGCAAGGAAACAAGCAAGCTCGGAGACAACCATAGCTCAATCTTGAGTTACACACCTTGTGTTAGAAATGCAGCTTTCGGATTTGCAAGATTCTGTGAATGTAGCCTTAAGAGACAGAAGTAGAATTAGCTGATCATACACACACACACAGAGAGAGAGAGAGAGAGAGAGAGAGAGAGAGAGAGAGAGAGAGAGAGAGATGGTAGACAGATTAGATAGATAGATGATAGATAGATAGAAGAGAATGATAAATGGATAGATGATAGAGACATGAGATAGATGAATGAATGAACCTTTATTGTCAAAGTACAACCATGTATATATTGAGATTGGCTGAGCCTCCCTTCGTGCCCCCACCCCCAATTCACAGTGGCAACAAAACCTCCATCTTACTACACCATGTGAGCAAATTGCACAACACACCAGCCTCACAAGTCAATCATACATAAAGTTTATAAAATTATTTCCCGTTCAGGAGCCTGACAGACCATGTTCTTCAGCCTGTTGGTATGGCTGGCTATACTCCTGTATCTCCTACCCGATGGTAGGAGAGTAAAGAGATATCGTCCAGGGTGTGAGTCGTCCCTGAGAATTTTCCTCACTCTTCCAAGGCACCAAGCCCTGGCGAGGTCATCCAGTGGTGTCAGGGGACAGCCCACCATGTCTTGTGCTGTGTTCACTACCCTCTGTAATACTTTCCTATCCACGGCTGTCAGACCAGCATACCAAACCACAATACCATACGAGAGGACGCTCTCTATAGTAGACTGGTAAAAGAGGGTCATTAGCCATTGTTCTACCCTGTTCTTCCGCAAGACCCTGAGAAAGTGAAGTCTCTGTTGGGCCTTTCTGGCCACCTGGGTTGTATTAACTTTCCAGGTAAGATCTTCGCAGAGGTAGACTCCCAGAAATTTAAAGGAGGAAATTCTCTCCACACAGTCCCCCCCCCCAATGTAAAGTGGGGCAGGTTCCTCCTTTATACTCCGGAAGTCTAGCACCATCTCTTTCGTCTTGCCAATGTTCAGGTGCAAGTTGTTGTTACAACACCATATGGATAGTTTTTGTACCTCCACCCTGTATGCTGTCTCATCCCCACCTGTAATAAGACCCACTACGGTGGTATCTGCGAACTTAATTATCGCAGTAGATGGGTTGGATGATACACAATCATATGTGTACAATGAGTACAGGTAGGGGCTAAGCACGCAGCCCTGTGGCATATATATATATACATGCTTCTCCCAGAAGAAGGAAGCTGAAGCCACCAGCCTGAGGATGACGGATGGGATTCCGTCGAAACGTTGCTCCTACACCTTCAATTCTACACGGGAAAGAACCCGAATGACATCAAACCTGGGCTGATTATATATTAGGCAGTTGTTTTAACTTCCTGAGCCACAGGTTCTTTCTCTGTTTATTAGCTAGGAAGCAAGGGAGATATATGTGTTAAGTAGAATTAGCCCAGGTTTGAATCTCAGATAAAAAGGGTATGACTGACTGATGAGTTCGAAATGATCATATCAGCCTCCCTAAATTCTTTATTAGCAATTTGAATAATTTACACAAATAATGAGCTGTCATAAGTTGTGACTATATCCTGTGAGTAGCCTTGAGTTAGGCCAAAACAGGAAAGAAAGATTTAATTAGCAAGGTGTATTCAAAAGACTTGGCAAATACTTAATATATATATCTATATCTATATCTATATCTATATCTATATATATCTATATCTATCTATCTATCTATCTATATTGTTAAGAAATTTGTTTGTGCAGAGGTCTCCTTGTGCTACCAAAGAGTTGCACAGACAAGGAATGGTACTGAGAGTAGAAAAAGTCACACAAGAATACACTGAGTTATAAAAACAAAAAGTAGTTTACTTTTGAGGTGGTGTAAGAACAAAAAATGCACAGTCAAAAATAAACAGTCCAGGACATAAACAATAGCAACAGTCCAAAGAGTAATCCAAATACAAAGTCTTCTTACCAGTCCAGAGGTCAATACACAGTTTAGGTTACAACAGTAGTAAACTAACAGCAGAGCAAAAACAGTAACAGTAGAGATCAGTGAATTCAGAGAGAGAGAGAAGCTACATTCCTAGCTTCCTCTTATGGCCATGAGAACACTTACACACCCATTGGCCAATTAGTATCTTAAAGCCATAGCATTATGGTTAATATATTTTCAACCCAACATTGTAGGCTAACACCATATGCCTAACATTCTCCCCTTTGGGTAGAATAATATATAACTCTTACAATCTTATGCACATTCTTTCACAATTAGCATTGTGTTTCACAGCACTTTGTACCTTCGTAAAATGGTCTGCAATATTTACATCAGATGGGCAATACTCTAGCTGTATTAATTTATCTTTGACACATTGTCTGACATTTAAATAACGAAGATCAGTATGTTTAGATCTTGTTCTTACTGCAGCATTATTAGCCATCTTTATCGCAGCTTGATTGTCCTCATACACAATGAATGGATCATTTACATCTAAACCCATATCTAACAATAATTGTTTGTACACTAGCAGTTCTGTACATAACACTGACAGACATGAAAATTCAGCCTCCATTGTAGATAAGCTTATGTGTTTTTGTGTAATAGATTTCCATCCAATCAAAGAATCACCCAACATTATAGCCAACCCTGAAGTAGATTTACGAGTGTTTGTATCAGAGGCAAAACTCGCATCTGCATATGCTGTGAGGATTAACTCACGATTTGGCTCTAAATATAACGAGTAGTGAATAGTCTGCTTCAAATACCTTAATACTCGTTTAGCTGATTGCCAGTGTCTAACAGTTGGATTATTGTTGTACCTGGCTAATTGATTTACACAGTAAGAAATATCAGGCCTAGTCCAATTACTAAGATACATAAGACTTCCTATCAAAGATTGGTACATAGTCTTATCAAATACAGGACTCTCAACATTAGTGTCCTTAAAATCCATAGCCATCGGAGTTTTTGCTGGTTTACACATTTCCATATTGTATCTCTTTAATAACTGAGATATTTTACTGGCTTGCGAAATCTTAAAACCCCTATTTGTTTTCACAATATCTAACCCCAAATAGTGGCTAATTTTCCCAAGATTTCTAATTGTGAATTTATTTTCCAATCTTGAAATGATAGTTTGTGCTTCTAACTCAGTTTTTGTTATTGCAATATCATCTGTGAATAATAAAAGAAAAGATAATGCTCCGTTGTGTTCTCTTCTAAACAAACAAGGATCAGCATTACTGGCTACAAAACCTAATGCACTTAACTCATTAACTATACATTTGTTCCACTCATAGCCTGATTGTTTCAATCCATAGAGGCTTTTCTTTAACTCCCAACAATCATGGTTTCTATCACTAGTCAATCCTGGTGGTATTCTTAAATAAATAGTATGTTGCAATGGAGCATGTAAATATGCAGTTTCAACATCTACATGAGTAACCATATATTGGTTTTTAGCCGCCCATACTAAAGCTGCTCTTAAAGTAGTTGCCCTTAGACTGGGTGCAAACACCTCGTCATAATCCTCAGTAGTTTGGGCAAAACCTTGTGCAACCAAACGTGCCTTATGGGTTATAGTTCCATCTACTCCTTTCTTTAACTTATATATCCATTTACAACCTATAGCTTGCTCACCAGGTGGCAGTTTTGCTTTCACATAAACTTTAAGATCCTGCAAAGACTTCAACTCCCTGTTCATTGCAGCTTTCCATGATGCCTGTTCCTTTTCAGGATACATCCTGATCTCATCATAGTTAGATGGCTCTACACTAACTTGACATATACTAGCTTCATAGCGATCAGGTGGATGTCTGATACGCGTTGAACGCCAAGGAATTACAGGGCTTTGAATTCCTGACTCCTTTCCTTCCTCTGTTTCATCTTTTATATTTACAGGAGATGTATTATCATTACTAGTTACATTATCAGAGGAGTCCTCAAACACTAGAGGATCAGTATTAACAGTTTCTTGCTCTAGTCTATCCCAACCAACGTGCTCAAGGAATTTTGCATTCGCACTGTTATATACATTAGTTGTGCCTCGTTCCCAGAAACGATAGGATCTGTGGTTAGCTTCGTAACCTACGAAGTATAATTGCCTAGCCCTATGTTGGCCTTTACTCCTGAGTTGTGCAGGAATGTGGACCCAAGCTGGGGTGCCAAACGTGTGCAGGTAATCAAGGTTTGGTCTTCTACCATGCCATATTGTATATGGTATTTTACCAGTAGAAGTATTAACAACTATATTCAGAAGATGGTTTGCACATTTTGCTGCCTCCCCCCACAGTCTATCTGTTAAGCCAGAATCTCTTAACATGGTTCTCATCATGGCTTGTAACGTTTGCCCACGTCTCTCAACAAAAGCATTATGTTGAGGCCTATAAGGGGCTGAACGTTTATGCTCAATGCCAGCTGATTGTAGCATATCAACAAAATGCTTATTTGTAAATTCAGTACCATTATCAGTAATTATGCACTGAACCTTTCTCTTTGTTTTTCTCTCCACAAACTTCAGCCAGTTTGCAAATTGTTGGAAAGTGTCTGCCTTTGACTTAAGCAGATAACAAAAACCATAACGAGAGTAGTGGTCCAATATACTTAAAATATAACATGACCCTCCTAAACTTGGTTTCATGGGTCCAATTAAGTCAGCAAACACAACTTCCAAAGGTACAGTTGTTTTGAAGCCGTTTATCCTGTTTGCAGGAGTTGCCTTGCTCTTTTCCTGACTACAGGCATTGCAATTCAAATACTTACTACATGGCTTCAGTTTAAGTCCCTCTACTAACTCAACTGTTTTACGTAGTGAGTTAAAGTTTATATGCCCTAACCGCCTATGCAATAAATGTATACATTCATCATGTGGCTTCTTGTTCTCACATATTGAGTTAGCTTTAACTGTACTAACCTGGTTACTTGTGAGAACGAATAAACCATCTTTCAAATTAGCAGTTACACAGGTTCCATTCCTCTCAATAGTGCATTGCTCCCCTCTGAATGTTACCACAAACCCAACTTTAACCAATTCCCTTACAGATAACAGGTTGAATCTTAGTTTAGGTATATATAACATAGGTAACTGTTCATCAATGCATGGACAATAGGAATTACCTTCACCAGAGGCCTTCATCCTCCAACCGTTTGCCAGTGAAACATATTGGTTGCTGTTTTTCATAGTAACAAACCTCTTTTTCTCTTTAGTAATGCATTGTGAAGCCCCACTATCAACAACCCACAATTCATTTTTTCTGGATGTTGGTTCACCAGAAATAGCCAAACCAATGCCCTTTTTAGCCTTTCCACTGCTATTAACATTCTGTTTTTTACCCTTTCTACAGAATTTGGCTATATGCCCTTTAGCCCCACAAGAAAAACATTTCTTGATGGTGTAAGCAGTGGTAAATAGCTGCTCCTCTCGTGGCTGTGTCTCTCTCAGCTGGTCTCTGTCACGCCTTCTTCTGGACTCTTCCAGCAGTCTCCCAGTAATGTTAGTCAATGTCAGTTCCTCTCTGGTCAGGACTTCCAAAGAAGAAACATACTCATCATAACTCTTATCCAAAGATGACAGAATAATGTAGACCTGATGCAACTCTGAAAAAATCAGCTCCTTTTCATGAAGCTCTTGAAAAGTTGCCTTCATGTAATTTAAATGGGTCAGCATATCTCCATTCTTCTGCAGACGAGCCCTAAACAGCTTACGTGTAAGGTGTATATGTGCACCCACACTGTCTCGAACATAAAGCCTTCGCAAAACATCCCAACACCTAGCAGCAGACTCCTCACCACGAATATGGACAAGCTGCTGGTCATTCAGTGTTAGTCCAATAATGCAAAGAGCTTTCTCATTGCTACGTTTAAAGTTGTCTAACTTCTTTGCATCCTCTTCGTCATCTGGATCCCAAGCAGTAGTATCTGGTGGGTTATTTACAACAGTCCATAGTCCTTCCTTGCGCAAAAGCAAGCAGCATTTTGTGGACCAGGAAACATAGTTTGTCCCATCCAACCGGGTTATCCAGGAGATGCCTGACAACAGTTCTTGTGCCATTTTACACCAAAACAACTAACACAAACTCAGCTAGGAAAACTGTGTGTACTAACTCTCAGTACAGGCCTGGGCCCATAACCAGTGTTAAGAAATTTGTTTGTGCAGAGGTCTCCTTGTGCTACCAAAGAGTTGCACAGACAAGGAATGGTACTGAGAGTAGAAAAAGTCACACAAGAATACACTGAGTTATAAAAACAAAAAGTAGTTTACTTTTGAGGTGGTGTAAGAACAAAAAATGCACAGTCAAAAATAAACAGTCCAGGACATAAACAATAGCAACAGTCCAAAGAGTAATCCAAATACAAAGTCTTCTTACCAGTCCAGAGGTCAATACACAGTTTAGGTTACAACAGTAGTAAACTAACAGCAGAGCAAAAACAGTAACAGTAGAGATCAGTGAATTCAGAGAGAGAGAGAAGCTACATTCCTAGCTTCCTCTTATGGCCATGAGAACACTTACACACCCATTGGCCAATTAGTATCTTAAAGCCATAGCATTATGGTTAATATATTTTCAACCCAACATTGTAGGCTAACACCATATGCCTAACATATATATATGTGTGTGTGTGTGTGTGTGTGTGTGTAAATATTTTTGGATTGCTATCAAATAGTTAACAAACATTTAAAATTGCTGGAGAAGCAAGACCGCATTTATATATATATATATATATATATATATATATATATATATATATATATATATATATATATATATATATATATATATATATATATATATATCTGATGTCATTGGCACTTGGCCAACGAAAGCTCGGTATATTAAACTGTTTTTTTTACTTCATCCCGATGTTCGAGTGTTCTTTTATATATATATAAAAGAGACAGAGAGAGAGATGGTAGAGACAGAGAGATAGTGAATGATGATGGATAGATGAGAGAGAGAGAGAGAGAGTGGCTCAAAGTCTCCAAGGAGCTTCCTGGGAGACTGGGTTGGGAGGAAAAGCCCCTGTTTAGGGAATGATCAGATAAGGTGAAGGCACCCACAGCTGCATACAGATAGTCCTCGACTTACAGCAGTTCATTCAGTGACTGAAAGTACAACAGCATTGAAAAAAGTGACTTGTGACCTTTTTTTTTCAACCATTGCAATATCCCTCATGGTCATTCGACCAAAATTCAGACGCTTGGTAACTGACTCATAATTATGACGGTCGCAATGTCCCGGGGTCACGTGATCCCCTTTTGCGACCTTCTGACGAGCAAAATCCAGGGGGAAGCCAGATTCACTTGACAACTGTTTTACTAACTTAACAACTGCAGTGATTCACTTAACAACTGTGGCAAGAAAGGTCGTAGAATGGGGCAAAATTCACCTCAAAGTGGTCTCGCTTAGCAGCAGAAATTTGGAGCTTAATTGTGATTGTAAGTCAAGGACTACCTTGAATGGGCAAAGAGAGAAACGCAGCAAGGAACTTTCCTAACTTATCCAGCAGTAAAAGAGACACTTTTACTTTCAGAGTTACAAGATTCTGTTAATAGTAACTTTACAATAAATAGCAAAAGCACTTAGACTTATATACCGCTCCAGTGTGCTTTATAGTGGTTTACAGAGTCAGCATATTTGGCCCCCAACAATCTGGCTCCTCATTTTACCGACCTCAGAAGGATGGAAGGCTGAGTCAACCTTGAGCCAGTCAGGATCGAACTCCTGGCGGTGGGCAGAGTCGGCCTGCAATACAGGTAGTTCTCAACTTACGACCAAAACTGAGCCCCAAATTTATGTTGCTAAGTGAGATATTTGTTATGTGAGTTTTGCCCCATCTTATGACTTTCCTTGTTAAGTGAATCACTGCAGTTGTTAAGTGAGTAACCCGGTCATTAACTGAAACTGGTTTCCCCATTGACTTTGCTTATCAGAAGGTCGCAAAAGGGGATCACGTGACCCTCGGGACACTGCAACCCTCATCAATGTGAGTCAGTTGTCAAGCATCCGAATATACATCACATAAGGGATGCTGTGACAGTCATAAGGGTGAAAAAGGGTCATAAGTCACTTTTTTAAAGTGCCGTTGTAACTTTCAACTGTCCCTAAGCAAGCTGTTGTAACTCGAGGACCACTTGTGCTGCATTCCATCCACTGCACCCCCACGGTTCAGTCGGTAAAATTAGCTCACCTGTTGTTTGCTCTCTGGATCAGATGGGAAGGTTTTGAAAGTAGAGTAGGGAGTAAGTTCTCAGGATTTCATCCTGAGAAATGCAACTCTCGTGCAGTACAGATAGCAGATGTTCATGTGGCCAAGGCTGTGTCTGCTCCCATAATTCAACTAGGTGAAGAATTCAGATACAAGTGATGTTTATCCAACGTGCCTGAAGGGGACAGAGGAACTGTAGCTGGTCACAATGTGACAGGCCGATGGGTGAGTGACAGTTGTCAGCAACATGAGTGCCATTTTTGATGGTTCCCGTGGAAGTGTTATTTCCAAATCTTTAGAAGGAACACCTCCATTTCATTCTTAAGGGGTCAGATCTCACCCTGAGGTCCATATCCAGTTCTGGGCAGGATCCAGATGGGTTCAAGTGAAGTGTGAACTACTCCAAAAGTAGATGACCGGAGAACTGGCAGCATAGCCCTACGAAAATAGAGAGGACGGGAGCTGGGAAAGTTTAGCCGTGAGAAAGTAGGACAATAACTCCGGCTCTCCTTTCCCGGATGAGTTGAGAGGAGACAGCTGTGAATTTCTTGAACTTGAGTTTCTCATGGAGGGAGACATTTGGACTTGATGCCTTCAGCCTTTCTCTGCCCTCCGTATTTTGGATTCTGTTCTATGAATATACTGCTGCTTATTAAACCTGGGGCTGATTTTGTTTTTTATTAGTCCTCAAGCAAGGAGGAGATGAAGATGGATCTTGTTCCAGCAGGGGACA
Organism: Vipera ursinii; assembly: GCF_947247035.1. Taxonomy (NCBI): domain Eukaryota; kingdom Metazoa; phylum Chordata; class Lepidosauria; order Squamata; family Viperidae; genus Vipera; species Vipera ursinii. Next base: position 7,229,690 of record NC_139518.1, read on the forward strand.
CTGTGGTTCCATCAACATCAAAGTGGTGCAGAGGACTACTACCAGAATAACAGAACCACAGAGTTGGAAGGGACCTGGGAGGTCTTCTAGTCCAACCCCTTGCTCAAGCAGAAGATCCTATACCATTTCAGACAATTCTCTGATTTTGTCTTGAAAACCTCCAGTGATCTAGTGTTGCTCAACTTGGGCCACTTTAAGATGTGCGGACTTCAGCTCCCAGAATTCCCCAGCCAGCAATGCTAGCTGGGGAATTCTGGGAGTTGACATCCACGCATCTTAGAATATAGAATAACAGAGTTGGAAGGGACCTTGGAGGTCATCTAGTCCAACCCCCTGCTCAGGCAGGAAAGCCTATACTATTTCAGACAAAGGGCTGTCCAGTCTCTTCTTAAAAACTTCCAGTATTGGAGCATTCACAGCTTCTGAAGGCATGTTAGTCCACTGATTAATTGTTCTTATTGTCAGGAAATTCTTCCTTAGTTCCAGATTGATTGTCTCCTAGATTAGTTTCCATCCGTTGCTTCTTATCCTGCCTCCTGGTGCTTTGGAGAATAGGTCGACCCCCCCCCCCTCTTTTTATTTTTTTATTTTTTTTATTTTAATTCCATTTATATCCCGCCCTTCTCCGAAGACTCAGGGCGGCTTACAAGCTTAGCAGTAGCCTTCATTCTATGTATATGCCTGCTTATTAGGGCTTTCACACACACACCCCAAGCGGCATTATTACAAAGTCAGCTTATTGCCCCCAACAATCTGGGTCCTCATTTTACCTACCTCGGAAGGATGGAAGGCTGAGTCAACCTTGAGCCTGGTAGGACTCGAACCTGCACTAATTGCAGGCAGCTGGTGTTACTTAAGGAGGCATTAGCCCACTGCTCCACCAAGGCTCTTTTTTGTGGCAACCCCTCAAATATTGGAAGACTGCTCTCACGTCACCCCTCATCCTTCTCTTTATTAAACCAGTTCAAGGGAGAGGAAGAAGCCGAGGTGAGTGTTTCCTTTCCTGGGGAAACGAAATAAAATGAGGGTGGGTGGGTGGGAGAGGAGAAAAGGAAATGGGTGGATGGAAAGAAAAATGAATATTGGAAGACAAAAATATTCAGTTGAGGAAGAAAGGGCATCTGGAATTCCACCATACAGGACTGTCTGGTTGAGGTTTCCCACCCCCCCAAATTCTGGGGAATCCAGCACCACTTCCTTGTGGACAAAGTTGCCAGACTGTACGTCAGAGGTCCTCAATCTTTTGGGCACCAAGGACCGGTTCCACGGAGAGAGTTTTTTCCACAGACTGGAAGGTGCATGGTTTTGTGTTTCCTGCACCCCACAGATGGGGCTTTGCTTGTTTGTGTGGACCAGTTGCTGGCATGCTGCAGCCCAGTACCGGTCCACGGATCGGGGGTTGGGGACCCCTACTATACGTCATAGAATCATAGCATCAATAGACTCAAAGGGTTGAAGGTTTTGCCCTAATGAAGGTATCCTCACACAGGCAGTCCTTGACTTACGGCCACAATTGAGCCCGATATTTATCTTACTAAGCAAGGCAGAAGTTAAGTGAATATTGCCCCATTTTACAACCTTCCTTGCCATGGTTGTTAAGTGTGAATCGCTGCAGTGTTTCAGTTAGTAACGCGGTTGTTAAGTGACTAAGCTTCCCCATAGACTTGGCTCGTAGGAGGGTCGCAAAAGGTGACCCAGCCAGTCCACACGCCTTAAAGTTGCTGAGGTTGAGAAACATTGGTCTAGTAGTGTGCTACGTGAACTCGGCTGTCGTGAGATTGAAAAGGACACAGGTGTAGGGAGAATTGGCAGCCTCTACCTGAACTGATCCTGTCAAAAATGAGAATACAGGTAGCCCTTAACTTATAAGCAGTGGTGGGATTCAGCCGGTTCGCACCGGTTCAGCAAAATTGGTAGCTAAATTTTGCTGAGTTTGGAGAACCGGCTTAATGTACAGTGTTTCCAGAAGTCTACTCTAGGCCTCAGAGGCCTGGAGGAGGCCTCCTAGGCCTAGAACGGCCCACCAGAAAGTGCATGGTTACCCCTTCCAGAAGTCCGTTCTAGGCCTCAGAGGCCCAGGCCTGCATCCAATAAGAGAACCGGTGGTTCAGGTATTTGGAATCCCACCACTGCTGATAATCACATCTGGGGCCGGATTTTTCCATTGCTAAGCAAGGTGGTTCTTCAGGGAGTCATGCCTGACCGTTTCTGCCGCAGTTGTCCACTGCGGTTGTTAAATGAATCGCATGGTCATTAAGCACATCCAGCTTTCCCCATTGACTTTGCTTGCGAAAAGCCAGCAGGAAGGCTCACACAAATCGTGATCATATGATGCTGGGACCTTGCAACGGTGGTAAATACGTGCCAGTTCCCAAGGGCCCAAATTTCGATCACGTGACAGCGGGGATGTTGCAGCGGCTGTTAGTCATCCCTCCCTTTTTCTGCAGTGCCATTGTAACCTTGAACGGTCGCTAAATGGAATGGTTGTAAATCAAGGCCTACCTGTATCCCAGTTCCCACCCATGGCAGATGCAACAATAAGAAGATCAGATCCCCTGTTCTTAAGAGGATGGTGGCTGGATAATGTATAGATCACCAGGAGATCTAGAAACACAGAAACCCCACTCCCCAAATAAACCAAGCGTGCAGATTGACCCAGATGGCAAAAAGGTCCACCCGTCTAACTTGTCATTAGGGATTTAATAAGTTCCTGGGGTCCCTTGCTTATCGAAGATTACTGCATGACAATCCACAAGGCTGGCCGGGGAATTTTAATTAAGAGAAGAAAGGACGTCGGCCTGCTCTTAACCCCCTGGCATCGCGCAGGGGTTGCCCCCCACCAGCTGGAAACCCTAGAGCCGCTCTCCTCCATCCTAGCCAAGTCCTCACAGGATACTCCCCCCCCCGGTGGTCCTCTGTGAGGCCTCTGGCGATGCTGAAGGCTTGTGAGATGCTGCAGTAACTCCCTTGCCTGCTGCGCCAGCCCTCCATTCTTCTTTCTGCCCGGCAGTTTCCTCCTGATCATTCTGGTTCACTTGCAGGCCACCAAATAAGCTGCCCACCAACACTCTCTCTCTCTCTCTCTCTCCCTTTCCCATTGCCGTCTTTTTCACCAATCTTTGCTCACTTTTTCTCCTCCCTTCCTCCCTTCCTCATCCATCTTGCTGCTTCCTTCCTCCCTCCATCCTCAAATTCCCTTCCTTCCCATGTCTACTGTCCCTCCCTCCCTTCCCTTTCCTTCCTTCTTTCCTCCCTCCTTCCCTCTCTCCCTTGCATTTATCTTCCTTCCCTTCCCTTCCCTTCCCTTCCCTTCCCTTCCTTCCTTCCCCTCTCCATCTTTTTCCTTCCTTCCTCCCTCCCTTCATCCTCAAATTCCTTTCCTTCCCATGTCTACTGTCCCTCCCTCCCTCCCTTCCCTTTCCTTCCTTCTTTCCTCCCTCCTTCCCTCTCTCCCTTGCATTTATCTTCCTTCCCTTCCCTTTCCTTCCTTCCTTCCCCTCTCCATCTTTTTCCTTCCTTCCTCCCTCCCTTCATCCTCAAATTCCTTTCCTTCCCATGTCTACTGTCCCTCCCTCCCTCCCTCCCCTTTCCTTCCTTCTTTCCTCCCTCCCTCCCTCCCTCTCTCCCTTGCATTTATCTTCCTTCCTTCCTTCTTTCCTCCCTCCCTCCCTCTCTCCCTTGCATCTTCCTTCCTTCCTTCCTTCCTTCCTCCCTCCCTCCCTCCCTCCCTCCCTCCCTCTCATCTTCCATCCGTCCGTTTCCTTCCTTCTTTCCTCCCTCCCTCTCTCTCCCTTGCATCTTCCTTCCTTCCTTCCTTCCTTCCTTCCTTCCTTCCTTCCTTCCTCCCTCCCTCCCTCCCTCCCTCCCTCTCTCTCTCCCTTGCGTCTTCCATCCTTCCCTTTCCTTCCTTCTTTCCTCCCTCCCTCTCTCTCCCTTGCACCTTCCTTCCTTCCTTCCTTCCTTCCTTCCTTCCTTCCTTCCTTCCTTCCTTCCTTCCTTCCTTCCTTCCTTCCTTCCTTTTTCCAACCAACCATTTTTCTGGGCAACATAGAAGATTAAAACCAAATTAAAAGCCATAATTTCTATGCAACAGAAAAGCATTAAAGCAGCAAATGTAGTAGCTATAAAAGCAACGCTGGTGCTTTCTGAGTAGAGGGTAGAAAGTTATAATCTCCCAACAATAATCAATAATGCAGAGAGCTCAAGGAACTGATTCGGCACCCAGAAAATGCTAAACCACAGCAGTGTGCAGAGATTAAAAATGTAATGCTTTATTTTGCTGCTGCTCCTCATCTTTAAACAACTTAAGCAAGTGAAGGCAATCACAGACAAGGCTGCCTGGCATCTGCGTGGTTGGGGAAGAAGCAGTGAAGAGCTAAAAAAAGCTTTCCTCCAAACTGGAAATCTGGCTCAAAAACAGTGAGAGGGACCTTGCAGTCCTAATGGACGATCACTTAAACATGAGCCAGCCGTGTGCAGCCGCCGCCGCCAAAAAAGCTAACACAATCCTGGGGTGTATAAACAGAGGCACAGAATCAAAATCATGTGAAGTATTAGTACCGCTTTGTAAACCCTTAGTAAGGCCACACCTGGAATACTGCGTACAGTTTTGGTCACCACGTTACAAAAAAGATGTTGAGATTTTGGAAAAAGTGCAGAGAAGAGCAACTAAGATGATTAAAGGCCTGGAGACTGAAACATATGAAGAACGGCCGCAGGAACTGGGCATGGCTAGTCTAGAGAAAAGAAAGACTAAGGGTGATATAATAGCAGTATTCCAGTATTTAAGAGGTTGCCACAAAGAAGAAAGGGGTCAACGTATTTTCCAAAGCACTAGAAGGCAGGACAAGAAACAATGGTTGGAAACTGACCAAAGAGAGAAGCAACCTGGAATTAAGGAGAAACTTCCTGACAGTGAGGACAATCAGCCAGTGGAACAGCTTGCCTCCAGAAGTTGTGGGCGCTCCATCACTGGAGATTTTAAAGAAGAGATTAGATAGTCACTTGTCTGAAATGGTATACATTCTCCTGCTTGAGCAGAGGGTTGGACTAGAAGACCTCCAAGGTCTCTTTCAGCACTATTCTGATTGATTGGACTTCAATGCCCAGCCTTGCTTGGCTGGGGAATTCTGGGAATCGAGGTCCACACATCAAGTTGTGCTGCTTGAAAAAAAAAATCTCTAAATCATCCCAGATGAACAAACTTCTTGTTCCAGAATAACAGAATTGGAGGCCTTCTAGTCCAAGGGTAGGCAACCTTGGCTCTCTTATGACTCGTGGACTTCAACTCCCAGAATTCCTGAGCCGGCCATGCTGAGGGGAAAGGGAGAGGTTTCCAAGCTTAGCCATGCTGGCTCAGGAATTCTGGGAGTTGAAGTCCACGAGTCATAAAAGAGCCAAGGTTGCCTACCCCTGGCCTAGTCCAAGTCCCCGCTCAAGCAGGAAACCCTATACCATTTCAGACAAATGGTTGTCCAGTCTTGAACAGCATTCCCTGTCAGGAAAATCTCTCTTTTTAAAAAATGTCAACTTATTTAGTCATTGTCTCTCTCTCTCCCCCCCCTCCCCCGGGTTCAACAGGGAACAGCTCTGCTTTCCTACCCATAAGAAGTTTTTTTCAATATTTTTGTAGCCTGCTATTATCATTCTATGGGACGCGGTGGCTCAGTGGGTTAGGACGCTGAGCTTGTCGATCAGAAGGTCAGCAGTTTGGCGGGTCAAATCCCGAGTGCCGCATAACAGAGTGAACGCCTGTTACTCGTCCCAGCTTCTGCCAACCTAGCAGTTCGAAAGCACGTAAAAATGCAAGTAGAAAAATAGGGACCACTACGGTGGTGGGAAGGTAACAGCGTTCCGTGCGCCTTTGGCATCCAGTCATGCCGGCCACATGACCACGGAGACGTCCTCGGACAAGCGCTGGCTCTTCGGCTTTGAAACAGAGATGAGCACCGGCCCCTAGAGTCGGAAACGACTAGCACGCGTGTGCGGGGGAACCTTTACCTTTACCTTTTTATCATTCTGCTCAGTTTTCATTTTTGCAAGCTAAACACCCCCAGCTCCTCTCATGTCAGAAAGTGCCAAGGGAGGATGTTCATCTGAAATGATGCTTGACAGCCTTCCTAGAAAGATGCCATAGCTGTCACACTTCTCAATTCAGTCTGTTTTTTTTATTTTAAAAAAATAATAATAAAAAATATGGAGTTTCTAACAGGTAGAGATTCCGCATAGGAAACTTTATAGTGTAATTCTGGCCATGCTTGCTCAGTCGTAAGTCTTGAATTTAGTGAATTTCTCATCCTTTGGGAAGCCGTCACATTGTCTCATCCAGCTGAAATGACAATATCTGGAATTAGTTGTGGGACATCCTAAGGAGATGATTGAGGTGGTGAGTTTTTGTTTTTATGGTTTATGAATAGAATAGAATAGAATAGAATAGAATAGAATAGAATAGAATAGAATAGAATAGAATAGAATAGAACAACAGAGTTGGAAGGGACCTTAGAGGTCATCTAGTCCAACCCCCTGCTCAGGCAGGAAACCTTATACCATTTCAGACAAATGGTTGTCCAATCTTTTCTTAAAAATTTCCTGTGTTGGAGCATTCACAACTTCTGGAGGCAAGTTCTACCTTATACCGTAGTTATTGGTTTTACTGTTGTGAGCTGCCCAGAGTTGTGTTCAAAATGGACGGCTATATACAAATCTCTAGGTATGTACAGAATGGGAAAACTCGCAGTGGGACAACTCAATGCGTGACAATTCAACAAACAGAAAAAGTTAAATTAATTTCAACAGAATCGTGGCCAATAATAATAATAATAAAACGAAGAAGGTCAATCCAGAAATACAAGAGTTACAATAAGTTTGACGAAAACGTAGTCGCCAACAATAAAAGTAACTGAATGAAACAATTAGTACAATGTTAAATTGTCCAACCTGGGAGATCCAGCTTGGAACTAAGGAGGAATTTATGGACACTGAGAACGATTAATCAGTAGAAAGGTTTTGTTGTGGATGCTCCATCGCCGGAGGTCTTCAAGAAAAGATTGGACAACCATTTGTCTGGGATGATATAAGGTCTTCTACATTGGACAAAGGGTTGGACTAGAAGACCTTCAAAATCCTTCCCAGCTCTATGATTCTATGATCTTTTACATCCAGGTCAAGCTTGCTCACCCCACAGGAACCATCCACAAATCTACCTTGCCTTAAGTTTTAGCCATTTCTTCTGGAGACAACAGGATTCTCCATGCATCTTATCAATTTTCACCTCCAGATGTATTTGTCTTTTTCCTTTGATCCCCAGCTAGATGACTAGAGAAGGTTGGCTTATCCAGGGGATGCATAAAACTCCATTAGGGAGTTTATTCATTCTGTTCACATCACTTTATGATTTTTAATGGCTTTTTAAAAACACGCCTATATCTCCCAATGTAAGCACACTTGTATACCTTTTCCATAATCTATGAATTTTTCAAGCTACTTCTTATTGAAGAATGTAAACTTAAAAGATCATAAAAACTGATTGTTGAATAACAGTTGCATTCTGGGTTTGCTGGTTGGAAAAGCAAATTAGTTTCGTTTGCATTAACCAATTTCTCTACAGTTGCATTCGGTTTTACAATGATTAGCTAAACTATATTGGGCCATTTTCATCATACCAAATACTGTCTTTTCTTCACTCCCCCCCCTTTTTTAATTTTTTTCACAGAGGGAGGGAGTAAAGCTGTTCCAGTAAACCTGAAAGCTTTCTTGCATCTTATAAAATTCATTTCAGAATAGATAGTCTATTTTTCTTTCCTTAATGAGCTTCAAGCAGTTTCCAATAAAAACAGATCAAGTTATAATTTTTTTTTTAAAAAAAGAGCGTTTCAAACGACTAAAATTATTTTCATGCAATAAAACCGCAAATGGATTTAAACATTTCAAAATTCAAAGAGGTCTGAAGTCTAACTCATAAATTGACCTCTACTAAATGAAAATCTCTTAGCTTTCTTTTTTACCCTGCCCCCTTCCACTTAAATTGATTTCTTTTTTCATTTTGATCATGGAGATGATGCAAAGCAGACATTGGGACAAGGGATGTCAAAGAATGTCACATGCATTATGATATTCTTGTGCAAAGGCTGTAAGAGATTCAAAAAGTTTAATAATAATAATAATAATAATAATAATAATAATAATAATAATAATAATAATAATAATAATAATAATAATAATTTAATATTAAGTTTAATAAGTTGTTCAAATACTCAGTCAGTTACTGGTTTGGTTTAGGGTGGTGTGTGAATTCAGCAATTCTCTTTAATATTTTTTTTCTTGGACCCTGGAAATGGATGCGCTGCAACAGAACAAAACTCCAGAAATCCACCCCTTAATTTTCGCTTTGTAGAGGGCCTCTGAGGGGCTTCAGGGAAGTTAAGATGATGAGTTTCTACAAAGGAGGCAAGTGACATCACAAATATGATGTCATCAGGCAAGCGTCAGGCTCCAAAATCCCAGAAAGATGTAATTCTTCAAGCAGATCTTCATCCATAAGACAGAATCTTGCCATACTAAAGCATGCTAGCACTCCCATAAATCATATACTCTGGGAACTATTAAGGAGGAGCTGTCTTTGTCCTCTTCCTCTCACACAAACTGTCTGAACTGAGTTGTCTCTTGCTCCTCTGAAATGTGGCTAGGAATCCAAACTACATTCCATCACACAAGTGATGCTAATTCTATGCTTCATAAGTTCATACCATTGGTATAATTATAACTGATATAAAATGACTTCATGGCGAGCCAGTTTGGTGTGGTGGTTATGGCGTCAGGCTAGAAATCGGGTTGTGAATTCTAGTTCTGCCTTAGGCATCAAAGCCGACTGAGTGACTTTGGGCCAATCACCAGGAAACTGTGAATTCTAATCCTGCCTTAAGTATGAAATCTGGCTGGCTATCTTTGGGCCAATAAACCAGGAGACTGTGAGTTCTAGTCCCATCTAAGGCACAGAGTTGAAGTCCACACATCTTAAAGTGGCCACTGTTGACAAACTCTGTTTAAAGGTTGAAGGAAATCCCAAACATCTGCAAAGTACTAAATTGGGGAGAGCAGCTGTAAATGGAGAGCTCTTTGTATGCATGTCCAGAAGATGGCAGAATTGCACTCCGATTTGGGCCTGCAATTCCCAGACTCAAAAAGTAAATTCAATCTCTGCTGGATGCTTTCTATACCTTTCATCTCTTCAGAAAAGGCAACTTTTTTCTGTTTCCCATAAGGATGACAAACAGGGCAGGGATCCCATCTTCCAGGTGGACATCCGAGAACAATTCTCTCCCCGTGCCAGCTTCTAAATTTGGAGCATGGTGTTTCCCAGCTCTATAAACCTTCCATCCAGAACTAAGCCATCATTGTGAGTAAACAGTTCTCTCCCAAGTCTATTGATCTCTTCTTAAGGTACCTAACTTGGGTGCTCTTTGGATGGCTGAAGTATTAAAGAAAATCATTTATAGCAGCTTGTGATGGCCAAACTGGAGAAGAATCTGGAGAAGACCAGACTAGGATATTAAAAATGGAAGAACAAATGAAAGAGTTATAGAGGAAATGGCTGAAGAACAATGATTACTTTTCATCATACCAATAGAAAATTTATAGCTCAAGGACGGACTGTGGGGTCACTGGTGTTCGCTGAGCTTGCAGACGTTTCATTACCCATCTAGGTAACAACATCAGTGCTAGAAGGGAGGGGGTTGTTTTTTCTTAATTTCACATCACATGAACAAACTTAACTATAGTTTCAACTGGGAAACTGTGAACATCCTAAGTTCAAAAATTCTGGAGAATTCTAGGAAGCCTGGCACTCTGACAATCAGCCATCAACAGACGCACAGAGATAAACAACATCTACATGCTGGTGATGACCTATAAAGCCCTAAATGGCATGGGCCCAGATTATCTAAGGGAGCACCTGTTGCCAGTGTCAATTTCCCATTGTCCTGTGGGCTCCCACAGGGAGGGCCTCCTCAGGGTACCACTGGTCAAGGATTGCCGGTGGGTGATCCCCAGGGGGATGGCGTTCTCTGTGGGCGCGCCTGCCCTATGGAATCAACTGCCAACGGAACTCCGGACTGCCCCCAACCTTCGTTCATTTCGCCGGGACCTAAAAACCTGGCTCTTTGAGCTATCTGGCCTGGACTGAGGGGTTTTAATGATTTTAAATTGTGATTTTGACTTTTGGGGGCTATACTTAATTTAATTTTATTTTAATTTTATATTGTATTGTTTTTAAATTCTGCCCTGTAAACCGCCCTGAGTCCTTCGGGAATAGGGCGGTATATAAACCGAATTAATAAATAATAAAGAAATAAATAGTGTCAGGGACAGTATGGGACAATAAAAAAGCAAAAAATAAAAAAAATAAAAAGACCAAAATATTTCCTCGTCAGTAATCGATACTCAGACAAGCAAAGATTAATACCAAGATTAATACTTAAACAATCAAGCAGTAAACAATAGTCCAATCAAGAAACTACCAACTCAGATAAACGAACTAATAATAAACAACAATCTAATCAAGGAATCTCCAAGAACACTCCCACCAACACTTGACAGGGCAAGCCACTAGTACAGGGGTAGGCAACCTCGGCTCTTTTATGACTCATGGACTTCGACTCCCAGAATTCCTGAGCCAGCTTGGCTCAGCTTGGAAACCTCTCCCTTTCCCCTCAGCGTGGCTGTCTCAGGAATTCTGGGAGTTGAAGTCCACAAGTCATAAAGCTGCCTAGGCCTAGGCCAGGGGTAGAAAACCTTGGCTCTTTTATGACTCGTGGACTTCAACTCCCAGAATTCCTGAGCCAGCATGGCTCAGCTTGGAAACCTCTCCCTTTCCCCTCAGCGTGGCTGGCTCAGGAAATCTGGGAGTTGAAGTCCACAAGTCATAAAGCGGCCTAGGCCTAGGCCAGGGGTAGAAAACCTTGGCTCTTTTATGACTCGTGGACTTCAACTCCCAGAATTCCTGAGCCAGCATGGCTCAGCTTGGAAACCTCTCCCTTTCCCCTCAGTGTGGCTGGCTCAGGAATTCTGGGAGTTGAAGTCCATGAGTCATAAAAGAGCCGAGGTTGCTTACCCCTGCACTAGTGTATAAAAATAAGGGAAAACCCCACTCCTTTCTAGCACTGATCACGTTACCTGGTTTGGTAATGAAATGTCTGCAAGAAAACAACCCAGCTTTTTCAAAAGAAAACAACAACAATGAGAAAGTCCAGTTGCCTTTTGGGAAAAAAAAACACACACCCTTGGGACAACCATGACCTTGGTTGATGGAAAATCTCCACAGACCTTTACTTTTTAACAAAAGTAGCCAACTAAATTATACAGCTGATGTTAAAAAGAAAAAGAAAAAAAGAATCGGGAATAACCAGGGTTAGATTTTTGTGGGCGATAAGAGCTGGCACCCAGAACAAATTCCTGGGATCAGAATGCTCTTAAGTGAAAGGCATGATTTTTGCATCTGGCTCCAGGCTGGCAGATCTGGAAATTTTATTCCAAATTGAACTAGATCCCACTCTCTTCAAACCTGCCCACTTCTGATTTGGGGGCTGGTTGCAGGGTGACTTGATTTCTTTCAAAGATGAAGTTTAAATTTGTCACGAGAAAACTTCTTCTTCCATCTGGATCCTTTCGTAGTGCTAAATCTGGTCTTTCTCTCCTTGCGTCATTTTTTTTTGCAAAAATTGTCCTGCGTAATGACTGTGTTTTACACCATACATTGGGCTGCTGTGCGTTTGCCTCCAGTTAAGCAACACACTTAACCTGGTTTCCAAATTAACCATCAGGGCACATTATGCTCACAATTTTCCAGGTGACTGCACTCAGAACGTATTCATAAATATTTTCAATCCAGCTCAGAGAGCGGTTTTGAGTGGAGGGGCATAGGGCTCTGTCCCGGCTCCTGTGCAATTCAAGGTTTTTGTTAATAACATAGATGGAGGTAAGGGGAAAACTATCAAATTTGGAGACGACAGAAAATTCAGAGGACTATAGGAGAGAAAAGGCACAATTCAAAAAAAGCTAGATCAGCTTGAGCAGTGGACTGTAATGAGTAAGATGGAATTGGAGCAGGGGTAGGCGACCTTGGCTCTTTAATGACTCGTGGACTTCAACTCCCAGGATTCCTGAGCCAGCACGGCTCAGCTTAGAAACCTTTCCCTTTTCCCCTCAGCATGGCTGGCTCAGGAATTCTGGGAGTTGAAGTCCACCAGTCATAAAAAAGCCAAGGTTGCCTACCCCTGGGATGAGAGAGAAATGTCAAATTCTGCACCTGGAGGAAACAGTGTTCTGCTAGGTGTGACTGACTTTAGAGCGTGGTGCCACCTCTCTTTCTTAAGCCAAAAAGCCAGCGTGGTCCGGAGACATTTCTGTGGCCATGTAGCCAACATGACAGGATGCCACAGAACAAAGCATATGTCGAAACGCAGAACGCTGTTACTTTCCCTCATGCTTATACGTAGCGCTTATTCATCTACAGCTAGTCTTTGACTTAGCAACAATTCATTTAGTGACCCTTCAGACGGCTGCAACAGCCCTGAAATAAAGTGAATTTTGACTGTTTTTCACACTTGCCGTGGGTAGAGGGTTGAAGACCTGCCAGGTCCCTCGCAGCCCTGTGATCCTGTAATTGCGGGATCTCTTAAGAAGGCCCTGTGTTGTTGAGTTTAGAGCTGAATCCCAAAAGGCACCAAAGTTGCGACCAAAAGCATTGTGCTTTCTGTGTGTCAGGCTGATCGGGAGAATGAAATGAAAGGCAAGGGACTGTGAGTCAGAGCAAAGCCCCAG
>NC_139518.1:7242705-7260205 GCF_947247035.1 Vipera ursinii
GCATTCCAAGGATGGAGGGCAGGGGGTCGAAAAAGGTCAAAAAGGCAGATATCCTCATGCAATTGAGGCTCCTATTAGGTGGAGTTTCGTCTGCACCGTTATGGCCATCTTGCCTTTTGTGACCACACCTTGTCCACAGCCCTGATAGCCATAGCACTTAAACTTATATACCGCTTTACAGACCTCTTTAAGTGGTTTACAGAGTCAGCATATTGCCCTCAACAAGCTGGATCCTCATTTTACTGACCTCATAAGAGTGGAAGGTTGAATCAACCTTGAGCCGGTCAGGATCGAACTGCTAGCAGGCTGGGCAGAATTAGCCTGCAATACTGCATTCTAAGGGACGCGGTGGCTCAGTGGGTTAGGACGCTGAGCTTGTCGACCAGATGGTCGGCAGTTTGGCGGGACAAATCCCGAGTGCTGCGTCACAGAGTGAGCGCCTGTTACTCGTCCCAGCTTCTGTCAACCTAACAGTTGGAAAGCACGTAAAAATGCAAGTAGAAAAATAGGGACCACTACGATGGGAAGGTAACAGCGTTCCGTGCGTCTTTGGCATCTAGTCATGCTGGCCACATGACCACAGAGATGTCCTCAGACAAGCGCTGGCTCTTCGGATTTGAAACGGAGATGAGCACCGGCCCCTAGAGTCGGAATCGACTAGCACGCATGTGCGGGGGAACCTTTACCTTTACCTTTACTGCACTCTAACCACTGCGCCACCAGGGCTCCTGATGGAATGCAAAGGAGGGCACTCCTCCACCAACGCCTTAAAAATGGAAAAACTACCCATCCCAGCATGTTGCGTGTAACTAGGCAATCTCTGTTGTGTCACATACAAAAAAGGGGGCGACGTGATAGCAGTGTTCCAGTATTTGAGGGACTGCCACAAAGAAGAGGGCGTCAAACTATTTTCCAAAGCACCAGAGGGCAGGACAAGAAGCAATGGTTGGAAAGTGACCAAAGAGAGAAGCAACCTGGAATTAAGGAGAAACTTCCTAACAGTGAGGACAATTAACCAGTGGAACAGCTTGCCTCCAGAAATCGTGGGCGCTCCATCACTGGGGTTTTTTAAGAAGAGACTGGACAGCCACTTGTCTGAAATAATATAGGTTCTCCTGCTCGAGCAGCGGGCTGGACTAGTAGACCTCCAAGGTCCCTTCCAGCTCTATTATATTCTAAAACCCATCTCGGTTTGCCTTCCGTAGGCACTGCACCATTAGCTTTGGAACCGAGCTGCTTAGAGCCTGTTTTTCAGCGTCTTGGAAGTTGTGCACTGCGGGAATTAGAGGGAGGGGCTGGTCTCAGGCAGCTCCAGATTAGGGCCATGCAAAAAAAAAGAAAAAAAGAAAAAAGGGGGAAATGATTGAAAAGGACACATTTAATTAATCCACCTTCCCATGACTGAGTCTTTGGTAGAAGCTGCCTCAATCCCAGCCAAGATGCTGATGACGAACCGTTCTGAGGACTTCGTTTGCTGACTGCAGCAGCTTAATCCCCATTGATTTCTGCAAAGGTTTACGAGGAAGGTGCCAAAATTCACTTTATCCTCTGTGTCTGTAATAGGCAGGAGGGAGAAATAGGCAAATCAGCAGTTTGGCCCTGGACCTCCTGCTTACCCCCCCTTTTTTTTAAGAGATGGAAAAGGAATAGGCAGCCTTTTTATTTTTTTTGGGATGGGGTACATGTTTGAAAAGTAGTGGGTGGTGGGTTTCCTCACAGAAAGGCAGTCATGGGGGCTTAGCAACTTCCCAAATGACATGATATATTTGGCTGGTGCCAAAGCAACCCCTTTACAGGGATTTAAGGTCCCCCCCCATTCAGCTACCTTTTGAGGTTACAACAGCACTGAACATCCCAAGAGGCAACAGAACTTTGAAGACATTTCACTTCTCATCCAAGAAGCTTCTTCAGCTCCGACTGGATGGTGGGGAATGGAAGGATTTATATTCCTTGCAGACAGCTGGTCATTTGCATCCTTTTAGTGAGTCGTTGAGGCCACTTGGAGGTTTACCTGTGTCTTCAAGGTCACTTGAGTGGTGCAAATATGTGTGGAGCCTTCTTAGTTGCAGGATGTTGTCTGCCCTGTGTGCCTTCACTGTTGAAGACAGAGATGGGCTGTTGGGGATGAGTCCGTGTTGCCTGCATCCCAAACTGGAGCACAAATGGTTCCTGTAGTCTGCAACGTTTTCTAGAAATCCGGTCATACCCCTGCATCATTTGAAGGGGGTTCTTCCCAAAGTGCATAGCTAAATGTCTATGGAGATTCTCAGTCATCCAAGGTCATGGTTGTCCCAAGGTACTTTTTCACGAAGCAACTGGACTTTCTTGTTTTTCTTTGAAGACGTTTCGCTTCTCATCCAAGAAGCTTCTTCAGCTCTGACTAGATCAGACATGTCAAACACAAGGCCCGGGGGCCGGATTCGGCCCACAAAGTGTTTTCATGTGGCCTGCAAAGCCTTCCTGGAAACAGTGAGGGAACGGCCCCCACTGCTTTGGCCCTGGCCCAGAGATCCTCCTTCTGCCAGAGACCCTCAGATCTCTCCCACTTCTGCCCAGGCCCCCATAGGCACCCTTGATGCAAACAATGTAGAGCTGGCCACACCCACCCAGTAGGCCATACACACTCTAGCCACGCCCACCCAGTAGGCCACACCCACCCTGGCCACACCCACCTGGCCCCCTGAGGGCAACCACAATGCTGATGTGGCCCTCAATGAAATTGAGTTTGACACCCCTGGACTAGATGGTGGGGAATGGAAGGATTTATATTCCTTGCAGAACAGAACTGAATGAGGAGACCTGAATGATGAGTCCTCATTGTTGTTGTGGTTGTTGCAGCATCTCCACACTCACAGGCTTGCCGTCTGGGCACTTGGAAACCAGCTTGCAACTATGACAGTTCTAACATCCTGCAATCGACATTTATAACCATCTGTCATGGTTCCGACAGATGAAACTCTTCAAAAGAACTTCGAGGCATTGTTTACCTTAGAGGATCTTTTATTCGAGCAGCATAATATCGGCACTTACATAATCAAAGCCAAAAACTGAATTCCCCTCCCCTGGGCACCTAGTATCAAAGCACAATTCCCTCCTCCAATTAACAGTCATAAATCACATTCCCCAATTAGCTTGAAGTGCGGGCTTCCTCTCTAGCTTTTCAGCCGGCCAATTCTTTATAAACTCTGGGTTCAGTAACCTTGATTCTCATGCTACGTTTAGTGTTGTTATGTCTAGCTGGACTCTCATTCACATTCCCCACCACCACCACCCAGCATCATCTAACTCTAAAAGCGAAAGGGAAAAAAATGGCTACATTTCAATCTGTTGTCCGTGCAAAAACATCCAATGTTAGCAGCGTTGACACCATCCCTGGCAGTTTCCCACAACCAAGGTCATTGGGGAAGCCGGCAGGAGGTGGCAAATGGCGGTCACATGACTGCAGAACACTGAGACCACGCAGAATTCACCTAAAGACGGTAACCGGGACCACTGGAATTGCCATCTTAAGGTGGTGCAGTTATATGACATCTCACCTTACACCTGCCTTGTTTAGCGACGGAGTCCCTGGTTCTAACTGCTGCTGGTAAGCGACGACTGCCGGGAGCAGAAGACACCCTAACTTTCAGGGTTCCCTCCAGTATTATACGGATTTGAAATTCACGCTTCGAAACATTTACATTAAAAAATGAGCAAATCCAGTTGCTCCACAGGATTTCACCCGTGGCAAGGGCCACAGTAGGAGGCTAGAAATAAATTCCCTATGAATGGGCAGTTGTGGCAGGCTTGAGATGGAATTGGGTTGATGAGGTATAATTTACAAGTAGTCCTTGATTTATGATCGCAATGGAGCCTGCGCATTACGATCGCAAGTTGTGAAGTGGATCGTCCACGTGGCTCCTCTGATTTTACATTTTCTTGCAGCGGTCGGGAAGCAAGCGCTGTGTTTGCTCAATGAACGCATGGTTTGCTGTCAGACATTTTTGCCGAAAACCAGAAGTAAATGCCGTTTTTTGGCAAAAATGTCATAAATTAAGATGAAGTGAGCCTGAGATGCTTCAAATGGGTGTAAATGTAGACTGGCTGCCAAGTACCTGAATGGTGAATGAACCTTTATTGTCAAAGTACAACCATGTATACATTGAGATTGGCTGAGCCTCCCTTCGTGACCCCACCCCCAATTCACAGTGACAACAAACCCACCATCTTGTTACACCATATGAGCTAATTGCACAACACACCGGCCTCGCAAGTCAATCATGCATAAAGTTTATAGAATTATTTCCCGTTCAAGAGCCTAACAGCCCATGGATAAAAGCTGTTCTTCAGCCTGTTGGTGCGGATGGCTATACTCCTGTATCTCCTACCCGATGGTAGGAGAGTAAAGAGATACCGACCAGGCTGTGAGTCGTCCCTGAGAATTTTCCTCACTCTTCCAAGGCAGCGAGCCCTGGCGAGGTCATCCAGTGGTGTCAGGGCACAGCCCACCATGTCTTGTGCTGTGCTCACCACCTTCTGTAACACTTTCCTATCCGCGGCTGTCAGGCCAGCATACCAAACCACAATACAGTGCGAGAGGACACTCTCTATAGTAGACCGGTAAAACAGGGTCATTAGCCATTGTTCACATGACTGCAGGGGGCGGGAAGCTGTCAGAACTGGATAGTAAGTACCTTTGGGGAAGGTCCATCGTAACTTTGAATGTTTGCTAAGTGACCGGTTGTACGTCAAGGACTACCTGTGATGACAAGGAGGGGAGAGCGAGGAATTGTTCTGCAAAATGATTAAGGGGACAATGCGCTGGGATGAACGCACAAAGAGGGATCCAGGGTGCCCTGAATGCTATTGTAACGCCTAGTCCAGGGGTAGGCAACCTTGGCTCTTTTATGACTCGTGGACTTCAACTCCCAGAATCTCTGAGCCAGCCATGGCTCAGCTTGGAAATTCTCCCTTTCCCCTCAGCATGGCTGGCTCAGGAATTCTGGGAGTTGCAGTCCACGAGTCATAAAAGAGCCAAGGTTGCCTACCCTTGGTCTAGTCTAGGGGTCAGCAACCTGAAACAGTGAAAGAGCCACTCAGAACCGGTTCCCTCACAAAAGGAAAAACTGGGAGCTGCAAAAAATGTGTGCACATGCGCATACATGCGCGCATGCGCAGAACAGGGTTTGACTGAAGAGTGGAGCCAAGGCGAGATATGCACCTACCCTGCATATTTGAATTGATTGGTTGAACTTTTTTAGTCCCACTTTTTTTTGGACTGCACATGTCAGAGGACTGGGAGCCGCAGGAGACGGCTGAAAGAGCCACATGCGGCTCCGGAGCCGCGGGTTGCAGACCTGTGGTCTAGTCCCTGGCCAGCCTTCCAGGGTGATGCATGCTGAAGAAGCTTTGTGGTCAAAGTGGAAGGAGAGAGGAGCTCTGCTGGCACAGTTAAAGCTAAAGTTAAAATGCAGTATTGCAGGCAAACTCTGCCCACAGCCTGGAGTTTGATCCTTACAGGTTCGTGGTTGACTCAGCCTTCCATTCCTTCCGAGTTTGGGAAAAAATGAGGACCTAGATTGTTGGAGGCAAATAGGCTGACTCTGTAAACTGCTTAGAGAGGGCTATATAACCACCGTGAAGCGGTATATAAATCTAAGTGCTATCTTTGCCAGTTGGCAGAATGGCGTGCTTCAACTCTCCCTGTGGCTGGCTCCCTTCAGCCCTGGACCTCACTGGAGCCTTAGATCTCACCTGCTCACCTGCCTTTGGCTTCTCCCCCTAACCTTGGACCCTTTGTGGCTTCTTGCGGCTCTTCCGAGCGAGTTTTCGGCTGCCCAGAGGACCGGCACCTTGATGCAGACCTTCCCAAGCTCTGTAAAACAGTCCAGCTGCCTCTGAGTCTCATCTCCGTTGCATCTGCTTCTTATTAAGGTCTGCGCGTAACCAGGCCAAAAGCCGTCTGGAAAGCAGTTTTGCTCAGGGCAAGGGCTTCGTATTAGAAATAGGCCCGGGCTTCGTCTTGAATGTGTCCCCGCCAGCTGAGCAGATCCAGAGAGGCTATGCGGTTAATAACAGTTGAGTTCATGGAAAGATTTTTCTTGCTGGAGAAGTTGGCAGGGATCTTTTCCTCGCCTGCAGCTTTTCTCAGCCTGCTTGCCTGCTTGTCGGCCCTGGTCTTGACTTCTCCTCAGAGGTCCCTTGAGAAGATCCCTCCCAGCCTGGCTTCCTACCTACAACTTGAAGGTGTGTGTGTGTGTGTGTGTGTGTGTGTGTGGACTTCAACTCCCAGAATTCCCCAGCCGGCAGTGAATCAGAGGCCTAGCAGCTGGGCCCTGACCTCCCGTGAAGTGAATCCGATGGGTTTATCTTAGGGCTTAATGTCATGTGTGAAAAGTGGTGGATCGAATAAACATTTTACGCCAAACGCAGCCCTGGTGTCTTTCAAAAGTCCAACGGCAACCTGGCTCGGTCTGCGATTCACTTCCTACTTAAATCTGGAACGGAGGCAGCCTTCTTGCAGCCAGGGGCTGTTCCTATAATTCAACTTTTTCTGGCCGCGTGAGCATTGCCACCAATAGCGTCGTCTGAGGGGGTTACGGCACAGGTGGGGAATTCTGGGAGCTGAAGTCCACAAGTCATAAAGGGGCCATGGTCCTCCACCCCTGGGTTACGGGGAGGAGTGAACATGCTGAGACCAGCTCCTTGCTCCCCATCAGAATTTCTGAGCGAGGCTCCTTGCAAGGGCTCAACAAGATCCCCTTTTCAGCAAACCCAGTTTGCAAACGTCCAGGGTGAAAACCACAGGGAACTGAGCCTCAGCCTTTAATGTGCTAATAACACAAAGCCACTGATGGAAAACCATGAAAGATAGCAAGGGCAGCTCCCCTCCCCACCTTTATCTCCAGGAGCCGGGCACTAAATCACAGAGTCCATCTCTTATCAGGTGAGGGGTGTGTGAGCCTGCCTCCCCCCCTTCACTCCCTCTGTGTGTGCAAGACTGCCAAGCAGATGGATTGACCTCTTCTGTAAGGTTCCTTACTCAGAAAATTGGCAAACAGACAGGGTAAACCGTCTGCACGGTTAATGCCACTGGCCGAACAGCGCGAGAAGAACAATGTAGGGATTTATTAGGCCATGAAGGATCTGGAGAATAGGGTGGTGGGGTGGGGTGGAATGGGGGTAGGGGGAGGTGGTTGAAGAAGCCGAGGCTTCAGAGAGTCCATAAATCGCTGCATTTTTCCCCACTGACTCCAACCGTCTCCTGTGGCATCAATAAATTCTGATGACAGCTCTTCCCATGCTACAGTAGTTCTATCGTGCAGCACAGTTGGTTTATTAAAGGAATCAAAGTGACCCAAGTGACAGCTTTGTGTCACTCCCATCCTTGTGCATTGATTACAATCTCCTCCCCTTGCTTCCACCCCACCCACCCCCAAGTCCTGGGGGCCAGGTTGCAAGCTGTTCTCAGCAGAGGTGGGAGGAGGACAGAGAGTCAGCGAAGGGCCCACCCCACCCCTTTGGGTTTAATTAATTTGAGACAACCTGGGCCAGCCATGATAGAAAAACCGGGCGTTCTCAAATGTTGGGTGGGCTTCTATAAAAAGGAGAAGTCATTAAAGCACCTTAATGGCACAGATCCAGGAGTCTCACAGCGGTCCCCTTAGAAAGGGTTATTAGCCAAATATTATGGGATAGGAGATAAGATCAGAAGAGAGAGTCTGGGGGAAAGGCATTGTCAGCAGAAATGGGGGGCGTGCGGGTGTGCGGAGAAACAGCAGATTGGTGCAAGACCAATACAGGTAGTCCTGGACTTAAGACCACAATTAAGCACAAAATTTCTGCTGCTAAGTGAAGACCTTTGTTAAGTGAATTTTGTCCCATTTTACGACCTTTCTTGCCGCAGCTGCTAAGGGAATCACTGCAGTTGCTAAGTTAGTAACACGATTGTGAAGTGAATCTGGCTTTCCCCATTGACTTTGCTCCTCAGAAGGCCACAACAGTGGGTCATGTGACTCCAGGACTCTGCAACCGTCGTAAATACGAGTCAGTTTGATCGCGTGACCATGGGTTAACTGCAACGGTTGTAAGGGTGAAAAAGGGTCACAGGTCACTTTTCCCCCCGGCGCCATTGTAACTTCAAATGCTCACTAAATGAACTGTTGTAAGTCCAGGACTTCCTGTAAAGGGTGCAGGAGTTGTGCAATTTGGGCAGATAATTTTTCACCCATGTAGGTGAGGCCAGGATTATGGGTAGGGTTGTCCTGTTGAGGGGTGGTTGTTTCTTAAAGACACTGGATGAGTGTACATAATATGCTCTGCTTGGTTAGGTTACATTTTGTATGGCACAATCTGTTGTGGGAATCCAGCCTAATAGTCTACAGTAGTTCAGTGTTTCTCTCAACAGCAGCTACTTTAAGATGCATAGACTTCAATTCCCAGAATTCCCCAGCCAGCCATGCTGGCTGGGGAATTCTGGGAGTTGAAGTCCAGATGTCTTTGCCCGACGTTTCTAACAGTCTTAACAGGAACCTTGAAGATATGTGGACTCCAACTCCCAGAATTCCCCAGCCAGCATGACTGGCTGGGGAATTCTGGGAGTTGAAGTCCACATATCTTAAAGTGGCTGAGGTTGACAGAAACACTGATCTACTCTATGGTTCAATGAATGATGCAAATCTAGAAAATAGTTCATCCAGTCAGTTGCCAAGTGGCCAAATTTGGATCACCTGACCATGGGGATGTTGCAATGGTGGTAAGGGTGAAAAATATTTCAATGGCGGTGTAACTTTAAATGCTCACTTAAAAGCTTTCTAGTTCAAGGACTACCGACATATAACGGGGTAGAGGTGGGAATCTTCTATTTATTCCACTAAGCACCTCCAGAATGACACCTGCCCACCCAGGCGCCAGGCCACATGGCAGAGCCAGGTTTTAAGGCCCTTCTGGAAGGCCAAGATCTCACTTCAGGAGCCACAATGTTCCAGAGGGTGGGAGCCACAGCAGAAAAGCCCCTGCGATCCCCATTTTGTGACCTTCCAACAAGCCAAATCCACTAAACAACCGTATTGCTGCAACGATTCACTTAAAAACCGTGGCAAGAAAAGTCGCAAAATGGGGCAAAACTCAACAACCGTCTCACTTTGCAACAGAAATTTGAGTTCAATTGTGATCGTAAGGTGAGGACTACCGATATTGCCTGTTTCCTGCTTCTTCCCTCTGTGGTCTTCCTCCACGGAGCGCTGTTTGGGGACCCAGAAGCTGTTAACTTAGGATTTGCACCCTAATGTAAGCTACAGCAGAGCCGCAGGTGTGCTCACAACAGCCTTTTTTTTTTTCTCGTGATGCTGTTGAAAGAAAAACATTCACCAGGGGTCAGTTTTTCTCAGAGCCATCTTTCTGTCTGGCTCTCCTCTTCAATAAACTGCAACCTTCTTTCTAAAAATGGTTGAAAGAAAAATCTTCACCAATGCTTTCTTTCTTTACTAATGCCAAAAGAACACATCGGCAATCTGGCGTTTTCTACTAAATTCCATGCACACACTCATGGTTGCAGAAGCCCGTGCACTGTGAGCCAATGACGTTGCCTGGGAGTATCGGAGTCGGGATAAAATTTCCAGACATCCCAAACTAGCCTGGATATTATAGAAATTTATTGTCCTGTCTGGACTTTAGGACAATCCATTTCCTGTATGTGGAATGTCTGAGCATAAAATGGGATAGAGTGTTGTAGCACTTTGGCTCGTAGCCCGAAACTTTTACTGTTGTTCTTCCTCTCTATCAAAATTGCTGCTAGTTCAGGAGAGGGTGTGTGTGGGGGGGAACGAGTCTCTTTGTTCCCCATATTCCCATTTCCGGCCCATTTTTATTTTTAATCAGGCAAAAAAGGGCTCCTATAACACAGGTAGAGGACAGCAATGAGGAAATTCCATTGAGTTCGTTAAGCCTGACATTAGATGCAAGGTTGATTTCCGAAGGGACTCTGTGTCCACAACAGCCTAGGAAAATATGCCCAAATGTTCACTTTTCTGATTGACAGCTTGGATGCCAGGCAGAAAAGAAGAACAGCCATTTAGCAGAGATAAACATGGTCTGACCTGCTAGTTTTCGTTCTTAAGGGAATATTATACATGAAGGAATATTCAGTTGTGCAAGCTTCCATTCTGGTCTAAAACAGACGTCCAAAACTTCATCTTTCTGGTTTTCTTAAACCATATTATTGTAACAATAAAGGAGAATATTTGTAGCTCAGGGTTGAAATGAGGGGTCCTTGGTACGCTCTGAGCTTGGTTGTTTTCTTGCAGACCTTTCATTAGGCAAACTAGATAACATCATTAGTGCTACAAGCACTGAGGATGTTACCTAGTTTGATTAATGAAACGTCTGCAAGAAAACAAGTGAGCTCAGAGAGCACCAAGGGCCCCTCGCTATTATAACGTTCAATATGTTAGTTAAAAAGCCGCTTTATTGTCCAAACACAAGTTTATTGCCCTAGTCACAGGGGTAGACCACCTTGGCTCTTTTATGACTCGTGGACTTCAACTCCCAGAATGCCTGAGCCAGCCATGGCTCAGCTTGGAAACTCTCCCTTTCCCCTCAGGATGGCTGGCTCAGGAATTCTGGGAGTTGAAATCCAGGAGTCATAAAGCGGCCTAGGCCTAGGCCAGGGTTAGGCCACCTTGGCTCTTTTATGACTCATGGACTTCAACTCCCAGAATGCCTGAGCCAGCCATGGCTCAGCTTGGAAACCTCTCCCTTTCCCCTCAGGATGGCCGGCTCAGGAATTCTGGGAGTTGAAGTCCAGGAGTCATAAAGCGGCCTAGGCCTAGGTCAGGGTTAGGCCACCTTGGCTCTTTTATGACTTGTGGACTTCAACTCCCAGAATGCCTGAGCCAGCCATGGCTCAGCTTGGAAACTCTCCCTTTCCCCTCAGCATGGCTGGCTCAGGAATTCTGGGAGTTGCAGTCCACAAGTCACAAAAGAGCCAAGGTTGCCTACCCCTGCGAGAAATCAAGAGAGTAACTTTGGCACGACTTTGGCTAGGGTGTTTAAAGGGAATGGAAACTTACCACCAATTCGGGTGTTTGAAAAACCGAATAGACAAATTCGGAGAGGTCAGGCTTATCCTCACCAACTTTATTGTAGTTAGCGTGGTGTGTCTTGAATGTGATGGGGTGGGGACTGACAGCAGAAAGCATTCCATGTGGCTACTCTTGAAGAACGTCTATGGAGATTCTCCGTCATCCAGGTCATGGTTGTCCCAAAGATGCTTTTTCAAGAGGCAACGGGACTTCCTTGGTTTTCCTTGAAAGCATTTCGCTTCTCATCCAAGAAGCTTCTTCAGCTCTGATTGAATGGTGGGGAATGGAAGGATTTATATTCTTTGCAGTCATCCGGTCATTAGCATTCTTTCTGAGAATCCTTGAGGCCACTTGGAGGTTTATCTGTGCCCTCAGGGCGCAAATGGACGTGGAGCCTTCTTGGGACTGTCGAAAGGGCTGTGTTGTAAACAGGAGATGTGTCGTATCCCTCCCCCTCTGTTGAGAGAAGGCTGTTTGCTCTTAATGTAGATGGCCTCTTTGACCCCCTGCTCTTGAAAACTATCTGAAAGCTACAACTGGTACCAAATGCAATGGCTCCAGCAGTTCTGGGTGCTCCATGAAGAGGCGGTCCCTCATCGTCAACATTGTTGTTGGTTCCAACATTGTGTTGGTTCACATGGTGTGGTGGGATGGAGGGTTTGTTGTCACTGTATGTTGGGGGTAGAGAGCATGGGGGGAGGCTCAGCTAATCTCAATGTACACATGTTGTACTTTGACAATAAAAGGTTTATTATTTTTATTATTATTATTGTCAGTCCTTCAGTCATGTCCAACCCTCGGTCACTCTATGGGTCAGCAGTTCTCCATGCCCCTCGGTCTCACACTGTCTCCTTCAGATCGGCCATGGTCATCCCAGTGTAGAGATGGGAAGGCCTAGAAAAAACAGAAAAAAAAATGGGGGGAACAAACAGGTTTTAGGGGAAAAAAAATAAAAAAAAATATTGGAAAAAAAAACCCCTGTTTTTTCACCAATTTTTCCGGGGTTTTTCCCCCCCCAGCCCTTCCCACCCAGTGTCAACTTTTATAGTGTCCAGCCAGGGGCCACTGGGGCGACCCCTTCTCCTTTTTCCACTGATCGCTCCCAGCAGGGCTGCCTTTTCGAGTGCATCAGCTCTCTTGACGGGACTAAAGCACAGGTAGTCCTTGACTTACAATACTTCCTTTAGTGACTGTTCAAAGTTGCAACCGCACTGGGGAAAAAAGTCTTTTTTTGACCTTTCCCCCCCCCCCCCCACACACTTACGACCTTTGCAGCATCCACACGATGATGCGATCAGCATTCAGGTGCTTGGCAACTGCTTCATTTTTAGGACGGTTGCTGTGTCCCAAGGGGGATTTATGTGATCCTCTTTTGTGACCTTCTGACAAGCAAAGTCCATGGGGAAGCCAGTTTCACTTAGTGACCGCATGTTTCACTTAGCAAGCACAGTGATCTGCTTAACAGCTGCAACAAATGGTCGTAAAATGGGGCACAACTCACTTAACTGCTTGCTTAGCAACAAAAATGTTGGGCTCAATTGTGGTCGAAAGATGAGGACGGCCTGCAAAACATTCCCAAGGGAGGCATTGATGTGCATCAAGAGATGCACCCTTCCTTCTTGCTCGTCGGCCTGTAATGTGAATCTACGGGCTGGGCTCGTCTCCTAGAGTTACCCATGATTAATTTAATAACTGTCTACTCAAGTAACCCAATTTCGGAGTTTGCATAACAGATTGAACCACCAATCATGCTGTCTGGATTCACACAACCCTGTAGATAGCACGGAAAGGCAGCCAGGCAAACAGTTTGCCATATTTTATGGTTTGGCTTGTATTTTACGAGCCACTCAAACCGCTCTGTTTTCGTGAGCATAAAAATTGACGGCACTAGACCCACTTTATTTTCCTTTTCCCCTCCTTTTGAGGGGTAGATTGGTGAGCCTGCCAGCATTTCTAGCCCAGCTGTCTTCCTTTGCCCCTAAATAAGATAAGGTTTCCCCGTTTATGGAGGTGGGTGGCTTTCCCAGCCCTGACCAAATTTTATATATATATATATATATATATATATATATATATATATATATATATATACACACATATATATATATATGTGTGTGTGTGTGCATATTGTGTGTGTATATATATATATATATATATATATATATATATATATGTGTGTGTGTGTGTGTGTGTGTGTGTGTGTGTGTGTGTATGTGTAAATATATATTGTGTGTATATATATATGTGTGTGTGTGCATATTGTGTATATATATATATATGTGTGTGTGTATGTGTAAATATATATTGTGTGTATATATGTGTGTGTTTGTGTGTATGTATGTATGTATGTGTATATATATATATATATGTAAATTTTTTGGCTTGCTAACAAAGAATAAAGCAAGCCAAAAAAAAAAAACAAATTACACAAATATGAGTTGCCACTGCTGTGGCTACAGCCTGTAGATGGCCTTGGGCTAGGCTGAAACAGGAAATAAGATTTGTCCCGTGTCTGGGACTAAGCAAGTGTATTCTGAATGCTTAACAAACATTTAACGTATATATATATATATATATATATATATATATATATATATATATATATATATATATATACACACACACACACACACACACACACACACACACACATATGTGTGTGTGTGTGTGTGTGTGTGTGTGTACACGAAAAATAACCTCCGTGAACTTCGGGCAGCCCCCTCCATCTGTTCAGTTGGTGCTTGCTTCCAATTTCCTCGCTCTCCTTTGGACCATATGCTGTCTTGAAGGACTGGCTTTTGACAATCCTAGCTCTCCCCAGCCGACAGCCAATTTATCTTCAGTGTCTGCCGGGCACCATGGTGATGGTTGGGTGGAAGGGAAGATGGAGGTATAGACGGGGGAGTGAGGGGTTGGGCTTTGAAGGCACAGGCTGTGGCCAAGCCCGTGATGGCTGTGGAGAGGAGCAACTTGAAGGATGCCATCTCCTTTGGCCTCCTAAGTACCCGGGAGCTGCAGAGACAGCTTGGCAAGGCAAGAAGGGCTGGCACTGAACCGGTGGGAGACTGCCACTTTCCAGCTAGTGAAAGAGATTTCCAAGGCTAGGCTTGCCCACTCTTCCCAGATGCCACCATGTCTGTGAAAGGCGGCCAAGGTGGATTGGCCAATGCCCTCTCAGATGCCAGGGCTGTGGCATTCTCCCTGCCAAGCCCCTGCCTCTCACCCCAAGCTGGCCCTTGCTCAAGCCTGCAAATCAAAGCCACCCTTGGCCTCCAGCCCTGGATCTTGGATTCTGGGAGGGTGGGGCTGTGGGCAGCGTTGATAAAAGCCAAGCATCCCAGATCCGACACATCCCGGGAAGAGTCAGTGGAGGGTCTCTGAAAATGCTGGCTTCTGCCCCAATTTCCTTGTCTTCCTGTCCATCCTTTCAGGCATTGGCAGGTCCGGGCTGCAAAGCACCCTGGGCAGTATGTCAGAGAAGCTGACAGCACAGCTGGGGCCTGGGTCAGCTGCTGGTGGGAACGGGTTGGAACCGGGAGCCAAAGGAGAAGGGGCTTTGGAAAGGCTGTCTTTGCTCTGGAATTCCATGAGAAGCAGAATTCGTCTTTTGAGATCTATCCGGAAGATTCAGTTTGGGAAACGGTGCTTTCCAGGAACCCGTGGTGTCCGGTGTGATGAGGATTAGGCACCATCAAGTTATTGTCAACTCTTAGCAACCACCTAAGATAGATTTTTTTTTGCATGATAATCTGTCCCTAATATGATGCATGTGTGGTCTTTCCGTTCTTCCAGTGATGCACCAGTAGCCACGTGTCTGTTCTGTTCCAGCCTACAACCGGCCCTGTTTGTGTGTCAGGGACAACCCCTTTTTCCCTTTTACAGTCAGTAGGCTGGAAAAACCCAACCCAAATTTATTTACAGTTCAAACAAAAAAGCAACAGAATATTTCCTTCAATAAATGAATCAAAATATCAAACCAGAGTCAACAAACAAGAGTTAAACAGAAATAGCAAGAACAGACCAGGATTCTCTTAGAATGTCTCCGAACGGTTGCCTTCAGCAACCAGCCCCACCCACACCTTCCCCTTTTATTATCAGTCCCAAGGCGTGGCTTCTCACTGCCTTCTCCTCCTCTCACTGAGTTGCCTCATTGATTTTCTCTGCTTTGCTCTGCTCTGCTGGATTGCCTTCTGCTTCTAGCGTCTCTGAACAGATTCAGCTGTGACTCTTCTGAGTCTGACACCTCGTACTCATACAGCTGAGCCTCATGAGGAACCTGACTGGAGAGGCCAGGCTGAAAGTCCTGCAGTGCATCAGAGACTCCCTCTGACACCAAAGGCTCTCCAAACCCCTCCTCCTCCTCCTCAGATTCATCGGACTCAGCTGCTGGGAGCACAGGCTGACACTGACTCACAACAGTGTCTATGGAGACTGTCAATCATCCAGCCCACGCTTGTCCCAAAGATGCTTTTCAAAAGGCCACTGAACACCCTTGGTTTTTTTTCCTTGAAAATGTTTCACTTCTCATCCAAGAACCTTCTTCAGTTCACCAGTAGCCACCATAACTGAGTTCCTCCAGCTTGCTGCTGGTTGTCCTCTTCTCTTTCCTTCTACCTTTCCCAGCATCAGAGTCTTCTCCAAAAATCTGTGGGTTGATTTTCTCCCCCCCCCCAATAATATATTCAAAGTGTAATAATTTGAGCCTTGCTTGGCAACTCTGGGTTGATTTGTTTGATGATCAGTTGGTTGGTTTTCTTGGCAGTCTGTGGTATTCTCCAGCGTCTTTTCCAATGTCTGAAATAGTGTAGGTTCTCCTGCTTGAGCACGGGGTTTGACTAGAAGACCTCTAAAGTTCCTTCCTTCCTCTATTCCAGGGGTAGGCAACCTTGGCTCTTTTATGACTTGTGGACTTCAACTCCCAGAATTTTTTTTTATTTTTTTTTATTTTAATCCCATCCTTCTCCGAAGACTCAGGGCGGCTTACAATTTAAGCACAAACCAATGTGCTTAGCAATAGCCTTCATTCTATGTATATGCCTGCTTATTAGGGCTTTCACACACACCCCAAGTGGCATTATTACAAAGTCAGCTTAATTGCCCCCAACAATCTGGGTCCTCATTTTACCTACCTCGGAAGGATGGAAGGCTGAGTCAACCTTGAGCCTGGTGGGACTCGAACCTGCACTAATTGCAGGCAGCTGGTGTTACTTAAGGAGGCATTAGCCCACTGCACCACCAAGGCTCTTGAATTCCTGAGCCAGCATGAAGAACCCATCCTCCCCTGCTTTGGTCCTCCCCACACTATTCCTGCTAGAAGAAGGGCTAGGAAAAGGAGGTCGCTTACCCCTGCTCTATTCTATTCTAAACGTATCAGCACCCTTCCTGTCCTGATTCCTGTTGCACTCTGAACGTTTTCTCCCCATTTGCTATTCATTATAATGAAATAAAGCTAAGCTTTATTTCCTACCAAAGTGCAGGTTAATTTAGTTCAGGCTGAGAATGGATTGAAATTCAGTCTGATGGCCCTTTCAATCCAGATCTCCAAACTTTCTGCAGGTTACCCTTTTCCCCCCCTAACTTCCTAAACCATGGTCCCCCTGGGGTGAGGCTAATAGAGATGGAGAGAATTTTGCATCAACTGGAAAAAAAGAAGAAGACTTAAATTAATTATTAAATTAATAAATTGTTGTTGTTAGTTGCGAAGTTGTGTCTGACCCATCGCGACCCCATGGATAACGTTCCTCCAGGCCTTCCTGTCCTCTGCCATCTTCTGGAGTCCATTGAAGCTCACACCTACTGCTTCAGTGACTCCATCCAGCCACCTCATTCTCTGTCGTCCCCTTCTTCTATTGCCCTCAATCTTTCCCAGCATTAGGCTCTTCTCCAGTGAGTCCTTCCTTCTCATTAGGTGGCCAAAGTATTTGAGTTTCAACTTCAGGATCTGGCCTTCCAAAGAGCAGTCAGGGTTGATCTCCTCTAGGACTGACCGGTTTGATCGCCTTGCAGTCCGAGGAACTCGCAGGAGTCTTCTCCAGCACCCTAGTTCAAAGGCCTCAATTCTTTGGAGCTCAAATTAATAAATATTTATTTATTAACCCAAGTTTTAGGGACAGCTCATCATAGAGAAAACCTTTCCACATGGTCTCTAAGAGTCAACAGTGATTGATGGCACGTAATCAATTAATCAAAATAAGATAATGGAGACACATCCATTTCTATGATGACAGCCCATAATCAATCAATCAAACCATCCACTTCCATAACTACTTTAGGTTCCATTGCTGGATCCTGAACCTTCTACCAAAAATCGTGCAGATTTTGGCTGAAGGAAAAACGTCCTGTTTCTGACCTTGCTCATTGTTTTTCAACTCCTCTACGGTCAAATGGGGACAGGGCTGAGGGTGGTGGATATCTGGGATTAAAGGTGGGTTAGAAAATTA